>NC_080066.1:56215427-56501627 GCF_949987535.1 Balaenoptera acutorostrata | reverse complement strand
AAGTGGATAAATGAAATGGCAAGGGTGACAATGGATGAAGCAACTGTGATGTTTGTGGCAAGGAAAGCCTATATGATTAATTAAAATGGAACCAATGTTATGCTTTATTTTTAATTAATTTAATGCATTGTATGATCTGATCTATTTTCCTTGTGATGTTTTGCTGCAGGTCAAAAACTAGAACAAGTTACTGTTCTTTCAAGTGAACAAGTTATTTTCAGGGAAGAAAAGTGAGCAGCTACTTTGGTACATTCAAAATTCTTATGTGTTTTATGACTAGTGATGTCAGTAGTCGATGTGAGATCATTCAGAGACTCAAGAAAGAATATTTTTATGATAGATATATTTTTTTCTTGTGAATGTCTCTACTTGGTTCAAGGAATTCTCATTATTGTTTCTTCCCTTTTTGAAACGTTTTTAAAAAGTAACCTGAATAATTTTGGAGAGTCATTGCCGTAATTCCTTTTTTCACTATTTTGTATTGAATGACAATAATCTTGTAGTTAAATGCAAGTGTGCTAAACATTGATATTTTTAATCTATATCTGGAACATTCAGAACATAGATGCTTCTACTTATATTTGTACTGTAATTATACCACATATAATTTTGCTACACTAATTATTCTTCAAATTTTTAGTTGATTAAGTTTTTTCTGTGTTTTCCCAATAGATTTTATCTAATTTTATTAGAACAATCCAAGGTCACTTTTTTCGATGTTATATATATAAGAATTCCATTATTCAGGTACTAAATAGAATGTCTACTCTACCATGTACTGTTCTTTATTCATAGTGCAGTAGATAAGCCTGAAGGAAATAAGCCTGGCTGTGGAAATGCTTATTTGTTGGGAGGGTGCTTGTCTGGATCGATGATGAGCACAACTGTCTGAGGATGCTGAGGGACTCATTCCAGATGTCAATCTGAGGTCCATATGAATGCCCCTCTAATAGGACAAATAAGACTCTTAGAGCCTGGCTCTATTTGGTGACCCCTCAGTAACAACATAATGCCACTGTTAGCATGCTTTTTTCTTTCTCACAGAAAAGGGCATTAGTGTCCTATCTTGTAAGGCAGTATGCACCTTTATGATCAGTGATCCATTTTGCTTTATTTTGCTCACTTTGAACAGAGTCACAAATATGACTATATATACATGTATATAGGAAATATGTTTTTGAGTCATGAATGAGAAAATGAAAAGGATTGAATTAAGAAGGGAACAAGCAACTGTGATGGGTACCGAAAGTCTCAGTAATGTTGAACTAAAAGAGGGGAACACTGCATGTGTACAGTAAATAATGGTAATGGAACCAAATTTTAGTTCTTTGTTATTTTTACTACTGAATATTTTCTAAGACTCTGCTTTTCTTTTTGTCATGTTTTGCTGAAATTGAAGGACTGGAATCAGGTCTTCCAATTCAGAGAATAAGGGTGAGTAGCTTTTTGAAATTCATATTTCATATGTTCTGTGCCAGGTCCTGAGGTCTCTCTGTTTATCTTTTAAGAGACTTATTTGAGAATATTTTGATGATGTGTCCTTTATCTCTTTGAGACCCTCACTAAGGTCACTTACATTACTGAATCTTTATAATTTCTTCTTTCATTTTAACTCTTTTCTGCTTTGATGGGAAAATGTAGAATTTTAGAGAATTTTTGGTAATTTTATAGTGGATCAAAAAATTATTGTAGTAAAATCGAAATCTTCCAAAATATTATCAGATTTTCCTCATCTGTTTTACTGTTGGGATTTCAGGATACAGACTCAATTATTCATAGGCATTTGTGGTCACATTGCATTACATTTTTATTTCTACTTTAATCTTTGTGGATTAGCATAAATTAGTTGTTTCTCATTTTTGCAACATGGAAAGTTGTATGTGAAATTTTGTTAGATCTCTTCAAGACCATGAAGTTTTTATACAATAAACGTTGCCATATTCTTTTGAAACCCAAAATAGTTCAGTTTTCAATACTGTGTTGGGCTAAAAAGAAAAGGTATTATGTTAGAGATATCAAATGGAGAAATATGCAATATCATATATGGCATCATTATTTCTAAAACTTGAATATGCATCACCAAAAAGACTGGTCCATATATTTCCTGGCAAGCTATGTTGAAGATTATGTGTTACCTGGTACTTTGAGATTAATGCCCTAAGGATAGGTAAACATTTTTCTTGACAAAGTTCGGTCACAGATTCCATCAAGAAGTACTTATGTTTATATTTATTATGTATTGTTTATTTATATTTTTTCTATAGAACCATAGAAGATAATTCTAAAGAGTTGAGTAATAACTAAAAAAAATAGTCATAGATCAAAAAAGGAAATTGGTTTAGCCAGATATTGAAATGAACTCTAGAACCTCGATCATTAACAAACTTTTGAGCAAGCATATGAAGAGCAGGAAAAAATGGGACGTTTTTACTTTTAAAAATGTCTTCTCGCAAACCCTTATTTGCATATTTGTTACTATTAGTAGATTCACAGAGCCATGAAGTCAGGAATACTGTCTCAATCCAAAGAGTATAACACTATATTGATGCATAATATATTTTCAGTAAATTGCCCATATTATTACTCTACAATAATACAGGATTCAGACACAGAAGCAGAATAGAACTGGCATAATAGAACCCTTCCTTATGACCAGCTCCAACCTCTTCTCCCCAAATGCTGCTCCTTCTGAAAAATGTACTTTATTTTTATGTATTTTTTAAGTTTATAAAAATGAACTGTATAATTTTGTTCCCTTTGTGACTACATCATTTGCACAAGATTCTTACTAATCAGATGAACATTTTATTTGAAACATCAAATTCATTGTTGTAAATGTGTTAGTAATATGCTCTTCTTATTTTGTATGTCTTTATTTTTTAGGTATTTTATTTTAAATATAGCAGTATGTCTTTTAGATTTAGCATTTTGTGTTATCTCTAATTCTTGATTAATCTTGCCAGGAGGGTTTCAATCATACTAACTATTTCAAATTACTAATATTTGTTAATATTTCCTATTGCCTGTCTGCTTTCTATTTTGGTGTTTTTATGCCCTTAATCTTATTAATTTTTCTTTACTCTTCTGAAGTTTGATTCAGTCTCCTTGATCTAGCTCTTGTGATATATAATCTATTGATTTTCAGCCTTCTTCAATTCTCATATATTGCTTTTTACTCTAAACTTCCCTATAAGTCACAAGAGCACAAGTTTGGCATTCTTCATCCTTCTTATTACTCATATAAATGTATTTTCTAATTTCCATATTGATTTATTTTTGAATTATGGATTATTTAGAAGGACATTGCTTAATTTCCAAGCAGCTGGACTTTCTCTATTGATTTTTATTACTGATTTCTAACTTGATTCCATATGATAAAAAATACTTTGAATAGATTTTATTACTTTGGAATAATTTTGTATCTCTGTAATGGCCCAGAGGGTGGCAGAATTTAGTGAATATTCCATTTTCACTGATTATTACATTAACATGTAATTATATCATTGTGGATGCAGTATTCTATACTTGCCAGTTATTTCCATTTTGAAATTGCCACATCCATATCTGATGTGTATTTACTAACCTATGATCTGAAAATGAGTCAGTCATTGAAAGTCATGTAGGAGATTGTCATGGAAATAAGGCACCTGGGTTGTTTTTGGAATGCTTGTAATATTTGTATTACAACCTGTGTGTTGATTAGTTGCTGTGTTTGGATGGCAAATTAATTAAGTTGTACAATTATAGTTCATGCTCTTTTCTACACATATATTTTAGTAGAAAGTTTAAAATATCCCATCAAAATAGACCAAATATTATCTAATACATTTCCTAGGAATATTGTCTACCAAATAATGTGTTATTTGGGGACTAACAATTGATGTCTTTAGGATAAGTCAAGAAGTTCTCTTTTAAACACAGACATTTCAGTAAATCAAACATTGCAGTAACGTTAAATACTCACAGCCATGCCATGATAGCCTTTCAATTCCAATCACTTGAATACTATTATTAATTTCAAAACAAAATTTGTATACTAAGGTTCAGATGTACTGAAAAAGCTATTGTTTAGATAAATCATACAAGGTTTTATTTATAATAATAATTTAAATTCTGATAATTAATTTATGATGACAATGAGAGGGCAAAATTGATTACACTGTATTTAAAAGAGTGTTAACATGAAGAAATTACTCAGGATAGCTTCCTAGTAGGAATTTTTAAGATTCTGGTGCTACGTGTGTTTCTTTCCAGATAACTTGAGAAGATTTATATTTGGTATATGGATTTTTCTTTTCATTTTTTGTCCTTTGTGCTGGCAATTCATGCTTGAGAATGAACAAATAAGAAAATAAATATAAAGCTGTAAGTTATGGTGTCATGTTAAAGTAGTAGATTAATGACACAGAATACAAAGAATTTTAATCTAGTGGTAAATCTTGAAAATTATTATCATTTCATTGAAAGGTCTAATAGCTACTGATACACTCTTATTTTGCACCAACCACCCTATAAACATTGTGTGGTTTATTCAGATGAGAGCCTAGATGTGTGTTTATGTATGTATGAGTGTGTTTGTGAACTTGACACAGAGACACAAGAACATCTGGTTGCCAGTGTGCTTTGTATATATAAGGTTAGGGTCCTGTCGAATCAAACTTACATATCAAACATGGCTTACCTAACTCTGGAGTGTGTCCACAAGTCAAGAATTTCCAATAAACATAGGTTAAAGTCTCCTTGCCCTCAATATTCACAAGTTATCTTGTCAGTATCTTCTAAGTATACTGTTTGTGTGAAGATAAATCCAAGGTCGTTTCTCCAGGCCAGCTTTAGTTATGTGGTAAACTCATTATTTACTTAATTACAAAAAAAATGGTAATTAGATTGAGAGACTGTGGCAAAGTGGGCATGATTGAATAGAGATTGGAGTGTAAGTTAGTGATGCTCTTGGTTTGGTTAAGCAGGTCTAAGAAAAATGGAAAAGCACATATGGCAGGAAAGCATTAATATGATTCCATCTAGAGAGTTTGGCTAAATTTTTGCAGATTAGAAATATGGGTGTTGCCCCTAAATAGAAAAAGTAAAAGTTTTTTTAAAAAATACTACTGGAGAGAGAAAATTAATGAAAAAATTGTAAGTGCAGATCGAGTAAAAATATAGTTAGATCTAGTGATACAATCAGTAGATCAGCACTTGGCAATAATAGTATTGTTCCAATGTGAACTAATATTGCTTAGGAGCGTGAGAAAAGATAAAGTTGCTAAACAGCAAGCTTATATGGGATGTTGTTGTGGTGTTGATTGCTTTTTGCTCCAATAATCTAAGTGATAAATATTGAAAATTGATTTCTGCCACATTATTTATTCTGTTCTAATTTTTGCATGTGTCAACATTACCGTATTCCAAACTGTGCCATCCCCATAGAGAAGCGGTTCTGCAGAAGTTTATGCAGTTGCCAAATTGCTAGCTTCAATAAACTAAAGCTGAAGCATTTACTGTCTTGTTAATACAAATAATAGTTCTGTAGGAATGTAACCCAGTTATAGAAATGCTCATTTGTCAAGAGCTACCTTACCAAGATCAATGGTAAGCATACTTGTCTGGGGATTCTAGAAGATTATTTCCAGACATTAATCAGAGGTTCCAGCTGGATGTCTATTCATGGGACGAGAACAATTTAAAAATTGGGCCAATATGGTGACCTCCTCAGTAATTTTACAGTGCCTCTATGCACATGCTTTTCCATTCTCTTATCAAATTGCACTGTCATAATACCTTCATTAGGCAGACTTCATGCTTAGAGTTTCACATTAAAGAGAGGTCTGGTGTTTCATATATTTTAAACTATTTGTTGTTAACTGTGAACAAATATTGAAATAAAAATTTAAATATAGAAACATATAAATAACTTAAAAGTGGTCAAGTGACTATAATTAGTGTTATCAGTAATATTGGGAAATTATAAGGGAATATAGGACATTTAGATGTTACATAATGGCAATGAGACCAAATTGTATTTTATTATGATTACCATTTATGCATTTTCTCAATTAATATTTACTTTTTCTGACAATTTTTTTTTGCATAGAATTGCTACAACTAGTATCAGCACATAAGAGAATAGAAATAAGCAGCTCCATCCATGTGCCTTTTGGAATTCTTCATATGCTGGAAGGACCATAAATTGTGTCTTAATAAATTTAAAACAATTAAATTAATATAAGCCATGTTAGTTTAATTCCACAATGTGATGGAATTAGAAATCAATAAAGAATATCTCTTGAAAATCCTCCAAATAATTAGAAATTGAAATTAGCATTTCTAACATATTCATTGGTCAAAGAAAATTATACAGCATTTTGAAATGGAAAAGATTAAAACATAGCATGTCAAAATGTATGGGATGCACCTAAAGCTGTATTTAGGGGGAAATTTATAGCACTAAAATGCCTATGTTAGAAAAGAAGAAAGATCTCAAACCAATGACTTTATTTTCCACCTTAAGACATTTTAAAAAGAGCAAACTAAACCCAGAGTAAGAGAAAGAAAGGCAACCATACAGATAAGAGCAAAATCAATACAATAGAAAATAAATATATATATAAAGAAAAATAAATGAAATTGAAAACTGGTCAATTGAGAAGATGAATAACATTGACAAAATTATAGCCAGATTAAGGGGGGGGGGGAGACGCAAATACCATTATCTGGAAATGTGAGAAAGGGGCATCATTAGAGATTCTATGGATATTAAAATGTTAAAAAGTGGAATTTATGAAAGACGTATGCCAATAAATTTGACAAACCCAAGTTCATGTACCCAATGCACAGTGAGGACAAACAAATCAAAATATCAGAGTTTGGAGCAGAGAAAATTATATTGCAAGGGCCATGCAAGGAGAAAGAAGTGGCTCATGCTCAAAAGACCCCAATTCTCAGATGTGTTTTAAGGAGAGATTTTTTAAAGCAAGGTGAGGGAGAGGAGTCACAGTGTGTGTGATCAGCTTGTGCACAATCCTCTGATTGGTTGATGAAGAGGTAACAGGGTGTTGTCACAAGGGTTAACATTATCAATCCTCAGACTTTAGTAAGTCTGGGGGCTACGTGCTCATGATCATCAAGTTGTTAATTTCTTCCACTTGTGGAGGTTTTAGCATCAGTAAAACAACTCAGTAAATATGCATCAGATACTGTTTAGGTACTTCAGAGAGGAACTAAAGATTCTGAGACTGCCATATGGCTGATTTACTGTTTAAATTGTTACCAGTTCTCCTAGCCCAACTACTACTTTTGTCACTACATGTTCACATCCTTTCAATCATTAATTCTTGAGCCAGACCTTTGTGACTCATGGGAGGCCTTGGGAGACTACAGCTTTTCTACAAACAACAGGCAGTCAGAGGACATGGGGGTAGGGCCCTGTCCTGGGAAGGCCCCATAGAGTCCTGCTTAGTTAAAAAAATGAAATGGAAAAATTTATTGAAGGATACAAACTACCAAAATCCAATCATGAAGAAATAGATAACCTGAATAACCCTCCTTCAGTGAAATAATAACTTGTAATTAAAATATTTTCCACAAAGAAAACTCCAGGCCCATATAGCTTCACATGAAATAAAAAATAATTCTACACAATTGTCTATAAAATTTAAAAGAAGGGAACACTTTCCTACTCATTCTATATGAACAACTTTACCTTGATTTAAACAAAAAAAAAACATGCAATTTAAAAAATACACAAAAATATTCCTCATGAGAATAAGTGCAAAAAGTCTAATCAAAACTGTAGGAAATGAAATCCAACAATATATAGAAATATTGCATGATGGAGTAGGGTTTATCCAAGGACTGCAAGGATGGTTTAACATTTAAAAATCAATCAATGTAGGAAAAGCACTTCTGGAAAGTCAGAGTAAAAAAAACCTTCAAAAAATCTGCTCCTCTATAAAATTAACAAGAACCATGACCAAAAATGGTCAGAATTATTTTTTCAGAACTTTGGAAATTAACCAAAGGCTTATAGAATTTCAAAGAACATTTATTCAAGAAAACTGGCTGACTTTCACTAAGAACAGCAAGTTTTATAGCATTTTAATGTTCCAACTTCCAATACCTCTCTCCCTAGCACTGTGGCAAGCTTGAAAATAGTAGACTAACAGACATCAGGGGAGGAAGAACAGGTTTGGAGATCCCCAAAAAGTCCTGTCCTCAGAGAATTATTACCAGTTGACCTCTCTGGAAGGTCCCTGAAAAAGCCCCATTTACAGGACTTGTATTTTTTTGGACTAAGAGCTCACTCAGTGGAGTAAACCCAATTCCAGAACATTAGTCAAAATGAATCCATGGAAATTTCTGAGTATGACATGTCCCTGAAGTGTTGATATGAACTGGGTCAAAGAGTCTGGCCAAAAAACTAAAAAAGGAAATCTTGGGAATGAGATATTCAAATTATGTTTTGAAAAGCTCTGAATATTCTTTTTTGATCTAGAAAGCTACATACATGTGCAGAGCTGCATGCCAGGACACACCTGAGAAGGACCTAATCAATTGCCTCTGGCTTTCTTTGAGGCTCTGTGCAATCAAAAGGTGAAGGCTAAGGAAGAGGTGTAAACTACCTGAGCACTAAATGTAAGCCCCAACACACACACACACACACACACACACACAGCCTCTTAGCAAAGGGCAAGAGACATATTGATTAGAGGCATTGTAGGTAATATTGGTCTAATTATTAGCTGACCACTAAGATAACCAAGCAGAAACTTCAGTGTCCATGTATTGCTGGGAATACAGACTTTACAGAATTAGTCCAGGAAAATCATTTTTAAGACAAACAGCAATAACAACAAACAACTGCAACAATAAACTTTTGGAATTGAGGATATCTGGTTTCCAGAGTTGCCACATTATATATAAAGTGTCCAGTTTTTAACGACAAAAAAAATTACAAGACATGCAAAGAAACAAGAAAACATGGCACATACACAGGAAAGAAGTCAATAGAAAGTATCCTTGAGGAAGGCCAAATGTTGGACTTAATGGACACAGACATTAAATTATCTATTAGAAATCTATTCAAAGAACTAAAGTAAAGCATGTCTAAAGAATTAAAGGGAAGTATAAGAATTATATCTTACCCAATACAGAATACCAATAAAGAGATAGAAATTATAAGAAAGGACCACTTGAAAATTCTGGACTTAAAAAATAAAATAACTAAAATTGAAATTACACAAGAAGGGTTTCAACAGCAGATCTAAGTGAACAGAAGAAAGAGTGAATGAATCTGAAGATAGCTTAGTTGAGATTATCCAGTATGAGGAACACAAGGAAAAATAATAAAGTGAACTGAGCTACAGAAAACTGAGAGACATCATCAAACATACCAATGTACTTATAAATTGAAGCCCTAGAAGGAGAAGATAGAAAGAGAAATATTTGAAAACATAATAGCTAAAAACTTTCCAAACTTGCTGAAAACATTAATCTACACATCCAAGAAGATCAACAAATTCCAAGTAAGATAAACTCAAAGAGATCCAGACCCAGATGCATCATAGTCATACTGTTGAAATATAAACACAGAGAAAAATGACTCAACATGTACACGTGATCCTCAGTAAGCTTAAAAACTAACTTCTAATAAGTCATGTGGACCAGAAGGCAATGTGATGACATACTCAAGTGATGGAAGAAAAAATTCTCAACCAAGAATTCTATAGCCACAAAATCCATCATTTAAAAGGGGAGAAATTAAGCCAATCCCAGATTTTAAAAAGAGAGACAGAATTTCTTGCTATGAGATCTGTTCTACAAGAAATGTTAAAGGGATTCCTTCCATCTGAAATAGAAAGACACAGGAGAGTAACCCAAATCTACATGAAGAAATAAAGAGCACTTTAACTAGTTACCTTAGCTGAAACTACATATGTAAATATAAAAATAAAAAATAAATGTGTTTTGTTTGTAACATTTTTCTTCTCCTATTTGATTAAAAAATAATTTTAATTACAAATTTGTGCTGATGGTCTTGTAATTTATATATTTGTAAATTATAAGACAATAATAACACAAAATAAGGGAAGGAAATGAAGCTATATTGATGTTAAAAATATCTATTTAACCAAAAAAAAAAGAATAAAGGAGAAATACAGGGGGGGAAACACATAAGACATATAGAAAATTAATAGCAAATCGGCTGTCATAAATTCTACCTTATAAGTAATTATATTAAATGTAAAATGAATAAACATTCCAATCAAAAGGCAGAGATTTCCAAATTGGGGGGGGGGACCATGATTAACTGTATTCTGTGTATAAGAGATATACTTTAGAGTCAAAGCACAAATAGATTGAAAGTAAAAGGATAAAAAAAAAGATATAGCATGTAAACTGTACCTAAAATAAAGCTGGAGCAGCTCAGACAAAATATCCTTTAACAAAAGTTATTGTTAAAAACAAAGAGCATTTTAAAACGATCAATCCATAAGACATAACAATTATTAACATATATACTGAACAACAAAGCACAAAATCACAAAGCAAAAACTGCTAGAATTACAAGGAAAAATAGATGATTCAGCTATTAAAGTTAGAGACCTCAAAACCCAATTTTCAATAATAGACAGAACAGTAATGCCAGCAAGATGGCAGAATAGGAAGTCCCCTGCTTGTATCCTCACTCAGGAACAGTAACTTGGCAGCCATTCACAGACAAAAGTGCCTTTGTGGGAGCTTTGGGACTGAGGTTGGAAATTGTGAAACACCAATGGGGTTCAAGATCAAGGAGGGTCATGTTGAGAAAGCAAGCCAATGCCCAGGAGGCTGACTTGCCAACTATCGACCCAACTACAGAACCCAAAACATCTCCATGCCCCAGTGGGCTCAGCTACAGCCCCATATGGTTTTGGTCCTGCCACCATAACCATATATCACAGTACCCAGGAAACGTCACACATGACTTTGCCTCAGGCAATAAGCCCACAGACCTTGGTCCTGCCTGTGGACCCTGAAATGACCCATGACCCAGCTCTAGCCCTGTCAGCCATTGTCTTCAAGCAGTACTGCCAGCCTAAGGATCTGGCAGGGGACACACCAATTACTGTCCCCAAAGATACTGAAATAGTCCTATAATTCAACTCCAGCTCCTTCTAGCTGCAGTCTGTGAGAAGTCCTACCATCCCAGGGAATAAGTTGGAAACATACCCATCTGTACTTTTGGAGATCGGGAAACAGCCCTGTAACTCAACTCCAGCTCCCCCCTACCCAGCCAGCCACTGCCCATGAGCAGTCCTACCTGCCCAGGGACCCACTGGAAAATTCACCTGTCACTGTCCCTGGAGGGAGGCCAGTGAACTTTAGTCAGACAGTAGACCCTGAAGCAGCCTTGTGGCTCAGATCCAGATCCTTCTAGCCACATTCTCCAAGCAGTCCAGCTAGCCCAGTGACCTACCAGAAGACATGCCAGTTAGTGTCCCTTGGTGGCAGGCCAACCAACCTTAGTCCACAACAGATCTTGAAACAACTTTGTGAATCAGCTCAAGCCCCACCCTGGCATAGAACACAAGCAATCCTGTCCACCCAAAGATTCACCAGAAGACCCATCCATGCCCTCAGAAGTAAGCCCACCATGGTCTGAAATGGCCCTGTAACTTGACTCCCATTCTTATCAGATATGGTCAGGGAGTAGTCCTACCTGCCCAGGGACCTGGTAAGAGACACCTCATCATGCCTCCAGAGTCAGGCATACAAACCTCAATCCCAGCTGTGGATCATGATGCAGCCCTTGGACTTGGTTCAAACCCCTCTCAGTCATGGTCCAATGCTAGTCCTGCCTACCCAGAGACTAACCCAGTTACATGGCTGAAGCTCTCCAAAGAACCTCTTGGGAACCATCCCTGTCCATACACTTGGTAACAGATCCACCATCTGTGGATCCAACTGTGGACCCTTTTCCCAGTTCCAGACCTTATGAAAAAGGTCCTGGAGACAGTCCCATCTTCCAGGGACAAGACAGGATCTATGCCTGCCAGAGCACCTTGTAACAGGCCCACCAGCTACAAACACCACTGCAGACCCAGCAATACATGACCTGGCTCTAACCCAATTTACCTACAATTCCCTGGGTAATCCCATAAGTACAAGGAATCTAGAGAATTTATTTTCCTGCCAAAAACACTCTGGAAAAACTGAAAAAGTGTTTTCTCCTTCAAATGCACACACCAATGCAGTCTATACAAACCATGAAGACTCAAACAAAGGAAACCAATAAAGCTCCAGTAACAGATTCCAAAGAAGTGAATATTTATAAATTGCCTGACAAAGAATTCAAAATAATCATCTTAAAAACCTCAGTGAGTTACATCACATCACAGTAGAAAACTCAAAAAATTAAGAAAATAATGCATGAACAAAACAATAAGTTTAATAAAGAAACAAAAATCACACATGCACGTGCACACACACAATTTTGGAGTAAAGAATACAATGATAGAACTGAAAAATTCAACAGAGAGCTTCAAGAGGAGCCTTGATTATGTAAAACCAGAACAAAACAAATCAGCAAACTCAAAGGCAGATCATTTGGAATTAGACAATGACAAGAACAATAACAAAAAGAACAAAAAAGAATGAAGAAAGACAACGTGAATTATGGGACATCAACAAACAAACAAATATTTACCTCGTCAGAGCCCCTGAAGAGAAAGAAAGAGAGAAAGAAGCAGAAAGATTTCTTAAAGAAATAATATCTGAATACTTCCAAAATCTGGAATAGATATGGACATGAAGGTATGTGAAATTCAAAGGAACCCAAGCAAAATGAAGATGAGCCTGAGATATATTAAAATCAAATAGTTAAAAGTCAAAGACAGGGACTGCCCTGGTGGTGCAGTGGTTAAGAATCTGCCTGCCAATGCAGGGGACATGGGTTCAATCCCTAGACTGGGAAGATCCCACATGCTGCAGAGCAACAAAGCCCATGCACCACAACTACTGAGCCTGCGCTCTAGAGCCCACAAGCCACAACTACTGAGCCCAAGTGCCACAACTACTGAAGCCTGCATGCCTAGAGCCCGTGCTCTGCAACAAGAGAAGCCATCACAAGAGAAGCATGTGCACCACAACAAAGAGTAGCCCCCACTCGCCACAATGAGAGAAAGCCCACGTGCAGCAATGAAGACCCAATGCATCCAAAAATAAAATAAATAAATTTATTTTTTAAAAAAGTCAAAGACAAAGGGAAAATTTTGAAAGCAACAAGACTAAAGTGACTTATTACCTATAAAGGAACCCCCATAAGGTGATCAGCTAATTTCTCAGCAGAAACCCCAGGAGAGAGTGGGGTGATATATTCAAAGTGCTTAAAGAAAAAAACTGGCAAACAAAAATACTACACTCAGCAAAACTTTTCTTCAGAAATGAAAAAGAGGTAAAGACAAGCCCTAACCAAAAAAAAAGCTGAGTTTATCACCTCTAGACGTGGCTTAGAAGAAAAGCTAGAAGAGAGTTCTTCAGACTGAAAGGAACAGACACTAAGAAACAACATAAAAACATATGAAAGTATAAAACTGACTGGTAAATGTAAATATGCAGTCAAATTCAGAATACTCCAATACTGTAATGTTGGTGCATAAACAAATTTTAACTCCAGTATAAAAGTTAAAAGACAATAGGATTAAAAATAACTATAGCTACAATAATTTGTTAATGGATGCACAATGTAAAAAGATGCAAAGTGTGACTTCAACAACATAAAATGAGGGGAAGGGGACTAAAAGTATAGAGTATTTTGCATACATAATTTATATGCAATTGAAGGTCAGATGTTATCAACTTAAAAGAGATTGTTACAATTATGAGATGTTTTATATAAGCCTCATGGTAACTACAAGGAAAAATTTCTAATAGTTACACAAAAATAAAGAGGGGAAGAAATAAAAGCACACCATTACAAAAACAAAACAAAACCAAAATAAAATAAACAAAAAAATACCAAATCACGAAGGAAGACAGAATGAGAAGGAGAAAGGAGCAAGGGAACTACAAAACAGAAAACAACAAAATGGCAAGAGTAAGTTCTCACCTATCAATAATTACTTTAAATGCAAATAGTCTGAATTCTCAAATCAAAAGACAGTGGTTAAATTAATTTTTTTAATCCAACAATATGTTGTCTGTAAAAAAACTCATCTTAGCTTTAAGGACACACATAGGCTAAAAGTGAAGGGATGGAAAAAGAAATTCCATGCAATTGTAACCAAAAGAGAAGAGGAGTGGCTATACTTATATCAGATAAAATAGACCTTCAGTCTATTGGTCAGAGACAAAGGTCACTATATAATAATAAAGGGACAATTCAACAGGAGAATATAATAATTGTAAATATATATGCACCCAACTTTGGAACACCTATATATTTAAACAAATATTAACAGAAAAATAGACAGCAATACAATAATAGTAAGGGGACTTAAATATCTCACCTTCAACAGTGAATATATCATGTGTACAGAAAATCAATAAGGAACTGGGACACTTGAACACACTATAGGCCAAACGTACAGCATAATTTCATCCAACAGCACCAAAATTCTTCTCAAGTGCACATGGAACATTCTCCAGAATAGATCAAAAGTTGTGCAATAAAGGAAGTCTTAACAAATTTAAGAAGATTGAGATCATATCAAGTTTCTTTTCCAACCACAATAGCATGAAATTAGAAGTCAATAACTGGAGAAAATTTTTAAAATTCACCAATATGTGGAAATTAAATAACAAACTGCTGAACAACCAAATGGTTAAAGAAAAAATCAAAAGGGAAATTTAAAACATCTTGAGACAAAAAAAAAAAAGGAAACTCAACAAATTAAAATTTATGGGATGAAGCAAAACCAGTTCTAAGAGGGAAGTTTATACAAAAACACACTTATATTAATTAAAAATCTAAATAAACAACCTAAATTTACTCCTCAAATAAATAGAAAACGAAGAACATCTAAGCCCAAAGTTAACAGAAGAAAGGAAATAATAAAGATTAGAGCAGAAATAAATAAAATAGATATTAGAAAGACAATAGAAAAAAATCAACAAAATTAGTAGTTAGTTTTTTGAAAAGATAAAATATTTGAGAAAACTTTAGCTAAACTAATCAAGAAGAAAAAAGAGGACTGAAATAAATAAAGTCATAAGTGAGAAAGGAGATATTACAACTGATACCACAGAAATATAAAGTAATATGAGACCAATATGAACAATTATATGTCACATTTTGAATAACCTGGAAGAAATGGATAAATTCCTAGGAACATACAACCTATCAAGGCAGAATCATGAAAAAATAGAAAATTTTAACAGAACAATAATGAGTAATGATATTGAATCAGTAATCAAAAATCTTCCAAAAAAGAAAAGTCCAGAACCAGGTGATTTCACGAATGAATCTCATCAAACATTTAGAGAAGAATTAATTCCAATTCTTCTCAAACTCTACTTAAAAATAAAGAGGAGGGAAGATTTCCACACTCATCTTATGAAGTCAGCATTACCCTCATGAGAAAGCTAGATAAGGACACTACAAGAAAAAAAAAATATATTGACCAGTATCCCTGATGAATATAGATACAAAAATCCTCAAAAAAAGCTAGCAAATTAAATTCAACAGCACATTAAAATTATTATACACCATGATCAAGTGAGATTTATACCTGGGATACAAGGATGGTTCAACATACACAAACCAATAAATGTAGTATATCACATCAACAAAATGAAAGATAAAAATTATATGATCATCTCAATAGATGCATAAAAAGCATTTGACAAAATTCATCATCTATTCATGATAGTAACTGTAAAGAAATTAGGTATAGAAAACATGTACCTCAACATAATATTGAGCCATATGTGACAATATTACAGCTAACATCATACTTGATGGTAAAAAGCTGAAAGTTTTCCCTCTTAGATTAGGAACAAGACAAGGATGCCAACTCTCACCACTTCTAGTCAACACAGTACTGGAAGTTCTAGCCAGAGCAAATAGGCAAGAAAAGGGAATAAAATTTATCCAGATTAGAAAGAAAGAAATTAAATTGTCTCTCTTTGCAGATGACACGATCTTATATAGAAAATCTTAAAGACTCCACCAAGAAATTGTTAGAACTAATAAACAAGTTCAATAAAGTTGAAGAATACAATATTAATGTACAAAAATCAGTTGCATTTCTACACACTAGCAATGAATTATTTGAAAAATAAATTAAGAAAGTAATGTTTACAATAGCATCAACAACAATAAAATATTCAGAAAAAATTTATCCAAGAAGGTGAAAGATCTGTACAATAAAAACTATAAAATATTGGTGAAAGAAATTGAATAAGATGCAAATAAATGGAAAGCTATCCATGTTCACAGATTGGAATAATTAATATTGTTATAATGTCTATTACTATTCAAGGCAATCTACAGATTCAATGCAATTCTTATCAAAATTTCAATGGCATTTTCCACAGAAATAGAAAAAGCAATCATAAAATTTGCATGGAACTACAAAAGACCACAAATAACCAAAGTGAACTTGAGAAAGAGCAACAAAGCTGAAGACATCACACTTCCTGATGTCACATTATATTACAAAGCTGTAGTAATCAAAATAGTATGGCACTGGCATAAAAACAGACACATAGACTAGTGGATCAGAATTGATAGCGCAGAAATAAACTCACACATATATGATCAACTAACCTATGACTAGGGCACCAAGAATAGACAATGAAGAAAGGACTGTCTCTTTAATAAATGGTGTTGTAAAAATTAGATATCTACATGCAAAACAATAAAATTTCTTACAACATATTTTTAAAAACCTCAAAATGAACTAAAGACTGAAACATAAGGCTTGAAACCATTGGTATTGTTGGGAATGTGAATTGGTACAGCCATTATGAAAATAGTGTGGAGGTTCCGTAAAAATTAAAAATAGAACTATCATAAAATTCAGCAATCCCATTGCTGGATATATATCCAAAAGAACTGAAATCAGGGTCTCAAAGAGATATCTGCACTCCCATGTTCATTGTAGCATATTAACAATATCCAAGATATGGAAACAACCAACTAAAGTTGGTTCATCAGATAAATTGTTCATGAATAAAGAAAAAAATATATATATATGTATACACATACATACATATATATGAATAGTATTCAGCCATAAAAGGAAAGGACACCCTGTCATTTGTGACAACATGAATAAACCTGGAGGACATTATGCTACATGAAATAGGCCAGAAAGTGAAAGACAAATACTGTATAATCTTACTTATATGTGGAATCTAAAACATCAAACTCATAGAACCAGAGAATGGCATTGGTGGTTACCAGTGCTAGTGGGTGAATAAAGTGGACAGATGTTGTTCAAAGGGTACTAGCTTTAGTTATAAGATGACTAAGTTCTGTGAATCTAAGTCACAACATGGTGACTTAGTTTTTACTGTATTGTATACTTGAAACTTGCTAGGAGAGTTGATCTTAAGTGTACTTACCACACACACAAAAAGTAACAATATGTAGTGATGGATGCATTAATTAACTTAATTGTGGTAATCATTTCACAGTGTATACTTATAACAAACCATCCTGTTGTAAACCTTAAATACATAAAAATTTTATTTGTCAGTTATACTCCACAAATCCTGAAAAAAAAAAAGATAGATAACTAGGCAAATGAAGAAAAAAATAGAAAACATAACAACATCTACCAGACGTCTGTAGAATACAGCACCCCAAAACAGTACAATACACATTCTTCTCAAGTGCACATGGAACATTCTCCAGAATAAGCATATGTTAGGCCATAAAACCCACCTCAATAAATTTTTTAAAAATTGAAATCATACAACTCATATTCTATGACCACAAAGATGTATTTTATTATAAACCAATAACAGAAGAAAACTTAGGAAAAATCACAATGATGTGAAAATTAAACAATACACTCTTAAAAACCCAATGAGGTAAAGAACAAATCACAGGAGAAATTAGAAATATCTTGAGATGAATAAAATTGAAGAAACAACATACCAAAATTTTGTGGATGTACTAAAGCAGTACTTAAAGGGAAATTTATAACAATAAATGCTTATATTTAAAAAAAGGAAATAAATCAATAAGCTAACTTTCCACCATAAGAAACAATAAAAGAGCAAATTTAACCCAAAATAAGTAGAAGGAAGAAATAATGAAAATTAGCATGTTAATAAAGAAATAGTGAAAAGAAAACAATAGAGAAAATGAATGAAACTAAAGTTGGTTCTTTGGAAATATCAATCAAATTATCATACCATTAGCTAGACTGAACAAGAAAGAAAGAGGGAAGATTCAAGTTACTGAAATCAGAAATAAAAGTAAGGACATAACTAGTCACCTTACAGAAATAAAAATTATATAGAGGGGAGGGAGTCAAGATGGCAGAGGAGTAGGAGCATATGGAGTTCATCTCTCGCTACAAGTGCATCAAGAATACATCTACAAATGGAACAGTTCTCAAAGAGTGCCTGCTGAACACTAGCATAGGACCTCAGACACCTAAAAGGACAAGAAAGATCCCCATGTAACCACGTATGATGAAAGAAAGAAGAAGGGAAAAGGAAGAGGAGAAGAAGCAGGACGAGACTTGCACCCTTGGGGTGGGGGACCCTGAAGGAGAGGAAAGGTTCCTGTATCTGGGGAAGCCCCCTCGCTAGTGGGGAGATTATCTGGAACAGAAGGGGAGCTTTGGGGTCTCAGAGGAGAGGGCAGAAACTGGTCTGTGGCAGGCAGGACAGAGTGAGACTTACACAGATGGTCCAAGGCACAGCCCTGCATGCCCCAGCCTGAGACGTGTGTCTGCTGATGCACATGGAGGCTGGGTGTTGGAACATGGGGTTTGGAGAGCAGACCCAGGAAGAAGATTGCTGTTGGCTGTGAGGAGACAGCCTAAGGGGATGTGAGTGAGGAACTCAACAACTGGGAAGACTCATGGAGGAAGAACAGACTGCATAGAAGTGAAGGGCCATTGTTGAGTGATGTGCAAAGGGCAAGGCTGCCATTGCAGCCTCTCTCCTCAAGCATCAGCCCCTGCCTCCCCAGGCACTAGGGAGGGCTGCTGCCAGAGTGGGCTCATGTGCCCTGACTGCTGCCTCCTTTGTCCCCACCCTGCCTGGGTGGCCTGCTACCCCCAGTCACCACCTCAGCCCCCTCCCACCTGATGGGCCTGCAGTCCTGATCACCACCCCAGCACTCTCCCACCTGGGTGGGCTCGTGTGCCCCAATTGCCACTCTGGCGCCCTCCTGCCTGAGAGGGCTTGTGTACCCTAATCGCCACTCCAGCCATGGGTGGGTGTATGTGCTCTAGCAGTCTCAAGAACAGATGCAGGTGGATGGTCCACACACAGAGGTGGGACTGAAACCAAAGCTGAGCCCCATGGGCTGTGTGACTAAGGAAGAAGAGCTGAAATCTCTCCTCATGGCTGTATGAACTGTGGATTTACACTTCCACGGGTGGCTTTGTAAATTCAGTGCCTGTGGAACATTCAAATGGACAAGTGCTCCTGCAGCTGAGATGGGTCTGGTTTTAGGAGCTGTGGTCTTTGTGGGCACATACCCGTGGGTGTTGGGCCAGGCCAGAGTCTGAGCTGCCTCTATAGCTCCCACTGTGGGTACAGGTGCACAACTAGTGCAGTCCTAGTTGTGACCTCAGTGGATCTGTGCTAGTGGCCTGGTGAAAACAACACTTTAGAGTCACTAGGGCCAATTGCCAGCATACCCACAATTAAGGTGGGACTGAGAGCAGTGTCAACAACAGTGTATTTTGTGAGCCCACACAACAGGCCAAAGAGGACACAACAGAGCACATTCACAGGTGAACACCTCCAGAAAAGGAATACTCAGTGGCTTCTCTCCCAGTGAGAGTGCTCCAATCCCACCTACCTCACATCACAGATCAGAAACACAGCTAAGAAACACATTTGGGGGTTTCTACTCCAACAACTAGGGAGCAGACCCTGCCCATGATAGGGCAGTGAGGGACAACCACAGAGCAAAGGGGAGGCCCCACTCAATATCCAGGGCAGGCCGTGGTCACCAGAACACCAGTCAAACCCACTATCAAGGGGATAATGGCCAGCATACACTGAGGACAGAGGTGACAGTGATCCACACTAAAAACAGCCCTCGTACTAAAAACAACAAAACAACAACTATATATATATATATATATATATATATATATATATATATATATATATCCTACTCAGGCTAAACAGTGATGTTCCCACATAAAAATAGCTCTCCAAGACAGCCTGAGGGTCTACTTTTGTGAGAAAGAACTCCCAGCACATATAACTTGAAGGCCAGTGGGGCTTTAGTGCAGGAGCCCCACAGGGCTGAGGGAAATGGAGACTCCACTCTTGGAGGGTGCACACAAGGTCTCACAGGCACTGGGACCCAGCACAAAGCAGTACCTCCATAGAAACCTGGGCTAGACCTACCTAGGTGTGTTAGAGGGTCTCCTGGGGAGGTGCGGGTCGGCTGTAGCTCACTGTGAGGACAAGGACACTGGTAGCAGAGGCCCCAGGGAATATTAATCAGAATGAGCTCTCCTGGAGGTCCCCATTTAAGCACCAAGAGCTGGTTCCACCCCACAGCCTGCAGGCTCCATTGCTGGAACGTCTCAGGCCAACAACCAACAAGACAGGAACACAGCCCCACTTATCAGCAGACAGGCTGCCTAAAATGGTACTAAGTTCACAGCCAGCCCAAAACATATCCCTTGACACAGACCTGCCCACCAGAGGGACAAGACACACTGGAGGGCAGGCAGGAAGCCTGCACAAGCTCCTGGGCCAACCTAACCCACCAGGGGACAGACACCAGAAGCAAGAGAAACTATGATCCTGCAGCCTGTGGAAAGGAGACCACAAACACAGTAAATTAGACAAAATGAGATGAGAGAGAAATATTGCAGATGAAGGATCAAGGTAAAAACCTACAAGAACAACTAAATGAAGAAGAGATAGGCAATCTAGCATTGTAATGATAGTAAAAATAATCCAAAATCCCGGAAAAAGAATAGAGGCACAGACCAAGAAGATACAAGAAATGTTTAATAAAGAAATAGAAGATTTAAAGAACAAACAGAGATGAACAACACAACAACTGCAATGAATAATACACTATAAGGAATCAATAGCAGAATAACAGAGGCAGAAGACTGAATAAGTGACCTGGAAGAGAGTGGTGAAATCACTGCCACATAACAGAATAAAGAAAAAAGAATGAAAAGAAATGTGGACAGTCTCAGAGACCTCTGGGACACCATTAAACACACCAACATTCACATTACAGGGGTCCCAAAAGAAGAAGAGGAAGCAAAAGGGCCTGAGAAAATATTTGAAGAGATTATAGGAAAAAACTTCCCTAACATGAGAATGGAAATAGTCACCAAAGTCCAGGAAGTGCAGAGAGACCCATACAGGATAAACCCAAGGAGGAACATGCAGAGACACATATTAATCCAACTAATGAAAATTAAATACAAAGGAAAAAAAACATTAAAATCAACAAGGGAAAAGCAACAAATAACATACAAGGGAATCTCCATAAGGTTATCAGCTGATATTTTAGCAGAAACTCTGCAGGTCAGAAGGGAGTGGCACAATATATTTAGAGTAATGAAAGGGAAAAACCTGCAACCAAGAATACTCTACCCAGTGAGGTTCTCATTTAGATTTGATGGAGAAATCAAAAGCTTTACAGAAAAGCAAAAAATAAGAGAATTCAACACCAAACCAGATTTGAATCAAATGCTAAACTTCTCTATGGGGTGAGGGGGAAGAGGCCACAACTAGAAATGAGAAAATTACCAATGCAAAAGCTCACTGGTAAAGGCAAACATACAGTACAAGTAGGAAATCATCACACACAAATATGATATTAAAACCAGCAATTGTGAGAAGAGGAGAGTACAAGTGTAGGAAATGGGAATCGCACTTGAAATTAAGAGAACAGCAACTTAAAACAACTTTGTATATATATAGACTCCTACGTTAAAACCTCATGGTAACTGCAAAACGAAAAACTACAATAGATACACATGCACAAAAGAAAAAGCAACCCAAACACAGCACTAAAGACGGTCATCGCACCACAAGAGAAGAGAACAAAAGAGAAAGGGAAGAAAAAAGACCAACAAAAACAACCCCAAAACAATTGAATGGCAATAGGAACATACATATCGATAATTACCTTAAATGTAAATGGACAAAATGCTCCAATCAAAAGACAGAGAGTGGCTGAATGGATACAAAAAAAAGACCCATATATATGCTGTCTACAAGAGACCCACTTCAGATCTAGGGACACATACAGACTGAAAGTGAGGGGATGGAAAAAGCTATCCGTGCAAGTGGAAATCAAAAGAAAGCTGAAGAAGCAATATTCGTATCAGACAAAATAGACTTTAAAATAAACACTGTTACAAGAGACAAGGAAGGACACCACATAATGGTCAAGGGATCAATCCAAGAATATACAACAATTGTAAATATATATGCACCCAACATAGGAGCACCTCAATATATAACATAAATGCTAACAACCATAAAAGGAGAAATTAACAGTAACACAGTAATAGTGAGAGATTTTCATACCCCATTTACACCAATGGGCAGATCATCCAGACAGAAAATAAATAAGGAAACACAAGCCTTAAATGACACATTAGACCAGATAGACTTAACTGATATTTCTAGGACATTCCATCTGAAAGCAGAAGAATACACTTTCTTCTCAAGTGCACATGGACCATACTCCAGGGTAGATCACCTCTTGGGCCAAAAATTGAGCCTCGGTAGATTTAAGAAAATTGAAATCATAAGCATCTTTTCTAACCACAACACTGTGAGATTAGAAATTAATTACAGGAAAAAATGTAAAAAACACAAACACATGGAGGCTAAACAATATACTAAACCACCAACAGATCACTGAAGAAATCAAAGAGGAAATAAAAAAATACCTAGAGACAAATGACAATGAAAACACAATGATCCAAAACCTATGGGACACAGCAAAATCTGTTCTAAGAAGGAAATTTATAACAATACAATCTTACCTCCGGAAACAAGAAAAATCATAAATAAATAACTTAACCTTACACCTAAAGCAACTAGAGAAAAAAGAACAAACAAAACCCAAAGTTAGTAGAAGGAAAGAAATCATAAAGATCAGAACAGAAATAAATGATATAGAGAAAAAGAAAACAATAGCAAAGATCAATGAAACTGAAAGCTGGTTCTTTGAGAATATAAACAAAATTGATAAACCTTTAGCCAGACTCATTAGGAAAAAGGGGGAGGGCTTCCCTGGTGGCACAGTGGTTAAGAATCTGCCTGCCAATGCAGGGGACACGAGTTCGAGCCCTGGTCCGGGAAGATCCCACATGCCACAGAGCAACTAGGCCCATGCTCCACAACTACTGAGCCTGTGCTCTAGAGTCCACAAGCCACAACTACTGAGCCCATGTGCCTAGAGCCTATGTTCGCAACAAGAGAAGCCACCGCAATGAGAAGCTCGCACACCACAACAAAGAGTAGCCCCACTCACTGCAGCTAAAAGAAAGCCCATGCGCAGCAATGAAGACCCAATGCAGCCAAAAAATAAATAAATAAATATATTTTTTAAAAAAAGAAAAAGCGGGAAAGGATTCAAATCAATAAAATTAGGAAGGAGAAAAGAGAAGTTACAACTGACACCACAGAAATACAGAGGATCATAAGAGACTACTACAAGCAAATATATATCAATAAAATGGACAACCTAGAAGAAATAGACAAATTCTTAGAAAGGTACAACCTTCCAAGACTGAATCAGGAAGAAATAGAAAATATAAACAGACCAATAACAAGTACTGAAATTGAAACTGTGATTTTAAAACTCCTAACAAACAAAAGTCCAGGACCACATAGCTTCACAGGCAAATTTTATCAAACTTTTAGAGAAAAGTTAACACCTATCCTTTCGAATCTCTTCCAAAAAATTGCAGAGGAAGGAACACTCCCAAGCCCATTCTATGAGGCCACCAACACCCTGATATGAAAACCAGACAAAAGTACCACAAAAAAGAAAATTACAGGCCAATATCACTGAGGAACATAGATGCAAAAATCCTCAACAAAATACTAGCAAATCGAATCCAACAACACATTAAAAGGATCATACACCATGATCAAGTGGGATGTACCCCGGGGATGCAAGGATTCTTCAGTATACACAAATCAATCAATGTGATGCACCACATTAACAAACTGAAGAATAAAAACAATATGATCATCTCAATAAATGCAGAAAATAATTTGACAAAATTCAACACCCATTTATGATAATAACTCTCCAGAAAGTGGGCACAGAGGGAACCTACCTCAACATAATAAAGGCCATATATGACAAACCCATAGCAAACATCATTCTCAACAGTAAAAAACTGAAAGCATTTCCCGTAAGATCAGGAACAAGACAAGGATGTCCACTCTCACTAATTTTATTCAACATAATTTTGGAAGTCCTAGCCATGGCAATCAGAGATGAAAAAGAAATAAAAGGAATCCAAATTGGAAAAGAAGAAGTAAAACTTCATATGACATACTATACATAGAAAATCCTAAAGATGCTACCAGAAGACTACTAGAGCTCATCAATGAACTTGGTAAAGTTGCAGGATACAAAATTAATACACAGAAATCTCTTGCATTCTTATACACTAACAACGTAAGATCAGAAAGAGAAATTAAGGAAACAGTTCTATTTACCACCACATCAAAAAGAATAAAATACCTAGGAATAAACCTACCTAAGGAGGCAAAAGATCTGTACTCAGAAAACTATAAGATACTGATGAAAGAAATCAAAGATGACACAAACAGATGGAGAGATACACCATGTTCTTGGGTTGGAAGAAACAGTATTGTCAAAATGACTATACTACCCAAGGTAATTTATAGATTCAATGCAATCCCTATCAAATTACCAATAGCATTTTTCACAGAATTAGAATCAAAAAATGTACAATTTGTATGGAAACACAAAGGACCCCAAATAGCTAGAGCAATCTTGAGAAAGAAAAACAGAACTGGAAGAATAAGGCTCCCTGACTTCAGACTATACTGCAAATCTAAAGTAATCAAAACAGCATTGTACTGACACAAAAACAGAAATATAGATCAATGGAAGAGGATAGAAAGCCCAGATACAAACCCATACACCTATGGTCAATTAATCTATGACAAAGGAGGCAAGAATATACAATGGAGAAAAGACAGTCTCTTCAATAAGTTCTGTTGGGAAAACTGGACAGCTGCATGTAAAAGAATGAAATTAGAACACTGCCTAACACCATACACAAAAGTAAACTCAAAATGGATTAAAGACCTAACTGTAAGCCTGGATACTATAAAAGTATTAGAGAAAACAGAGACAGAACACGTTCTGACATAAATTGCAGCAATTGATCCACTTCCTAGAGTAATGAAAATAAAAACAAAAATAAACAAGTGGGACCTAATTAAACTTGAAGGCTTTTGCACATCAAAGGAAACCATAAACAAAATGAAAAGACAACCTTCAGAATGGGAGAAAATATTTGTAAATGAAGCAACCGACAAGCGATTAATCTCCATAATATACAAAGAGCTCATGCAGCTTGATATCAAAAGAAAAACAACCCAATCAAAAAATGGGCAGAAAATTTAAATAGACATTTTTCCAAAGAAGATATACAGATGGCCAAAAAGCACATGAAAGATGGTCAGCATTATTAATTATTAGAGACATGCAAATCAAAACTACAATAAGGTATCATGTCACACCAGTCAGAATGGCCATCATCAAAAAATCTACGAAAAATAAATATCAAGGAGGGCGTGGAGAAAAGAGAATCCTCCTACACTGTTGGTAGGAATGTAAATTGATACAGCCACTATGGAGAACAGTATGGAGGTTCCTTAAAAAACTAAAAATAGAGCTACCATATGATCCAGCAATCTCACTCCTGGGCATATATCTGGAGAAAACCATAATTTGAAAGGATTATGCACCCCAATGATTATTGCAGCACTATTTATAATAGCCAGGGCATGAAGGCAACCTAAATGTCCATCAACAGATGAATGGATAAAGAAGATGTGGTATATATATACAATGGAATAATACTCAGTCATAAAAAAGAATGAAATAATGCCATTTGCAGCAACATGGATGGACCTAGAGATTGTCATACTGAGTAAAGTGAGTCAGACAGAGTAAGACAAATGTCATATGATATCTCTTATATGTGGAACTTAAAAAATGGTACAAATGAACTTATTTACAAAACAGAAATAGGGTCACAGATGTAGAAAACAAACTTATGGTTACCCGGAGGAAAGGGGGGGGATAAATTGGGAGATTGGGTTAACACACACTACTATATATAAAATAGGTAACTAATAAGGACCTACTGTATAGCACAGGGAACTCTACTCAATATTTTGTAATGACCTATATAGGAAAAGAATCTAAAAAAGAGTGGATATATGTATATGTATAACTGATTCACTTTGCTGTACACCTGAAACTAAAATAACATTGTAAATCAACTATACTCCAATAAATTTTTTAAAGTATATAAGGATATTGTGAGCAATGTTAAAAAATTAGATAATTTATGAGAGGGACAAATTTCTTGAAAGGCACACACTGCCAAAACTCAAACAATAGAAAAATCAGAATAGATAATTTACAATTCAAGAGATTGAATCCTAACAAACATTTAAAGAAATAATACTAATACTTTACACATTCTTTCAAGTGAAATAGAGGAGGAAGAAACAATTCACAGCTATGTGGCCCATTCAATGAGGCCCATAACACCCTGATACCAGAACCAGACAAAGACATCACAAGGAAAGAAAACTACAGACTATGGTTTCTGCTCTGACATATAACGAGATTAGAAGTCATTACTACCACCTTCATGGGAAAAAGTATGAACAAACTAAAGTGAATAACTGTTTTAAACTAATCAGAGAATTGAGGTCAGAAGGCAAACCACCATGCAAAAGCTCAAGAGATAGGCAAATACAGAGAATCAGCTTGCTGGGAGTAGAAACTGCTGAAGACAGCAACTGATAGAAACATTTAAAGGATAATTGATGAATTGCTGGAGTATGGACTCGGTAGACACTTAAAAACTACTGAAAGCCCAGTCTTAGAAGAGCTCCACATTTCTGTGAGCTTTTCCTAGAGAAGCCTAAAGAGAGTCTCACATTTAAGATGCAGAAAAATGCCCTCATGCTTCAGTCATGTTTAAGGAAAAGCAACCATTTAAAAATGTGCCTACAAGGAAAGCAGCCATTTTGAAAAAGTCTCAGAGCATTCCGTTCCCCATGGCAGTGGTCTGCCCTCTGGAGAAACTACTTCACCTGAGCCTTGTCTGAACTAGGGGAAATGCAACTGGATGACATGAGCCCCCTCTGGCCTCCACTTATCACATAAGGGAAGAAAAATATAGTCTAAGTCACTCTTCTGAAAGTCATAGCCCAGAGGGATTTAATCATAAGGTTATAGAACACTCATCCCTAATACCATACTACGACATCAACAGGTCTTTAGTTTAATAGCAGTGGATTACTACTGAGAGAGACGCAAGACACAGACTCTACTCAAGAAGAAATTTCTAGGAAAACCACAAAACAATGTGGGAACAAAAATACTAGAGGAGATTGAAGCTTCTTACACCTATAGCTACAGAAAACATTAAACATAGCATAACCCCTAATGAGATAAATAGGAAACCTCACACAAGGGCCTATTATCTCAGATCCTATTATTCAATATATCATATTTTGTTTCAACAAAAATTACAAGGCATGCTAAAGACAGGAAAAAACGCAGTCTGAAGAGACAAAGCAAGCATCAGAATGATACTCAGATATGGCAGAAATTAGAAATTATCAGATCATGAATTTTAAATGGACTATGATTAATATAACAAGTCTTCTAACATAAAAATTAGGCATACTATTGAATCATGTTTTTTAATCCTCTCTGCCAATCTCTTTCTCTTATACTGAGGTGAAATTTACATAACATAAAAATAACGTACAATTCAGTGACATTTAGTAATACACAATGACATGCAACATTAACTCTTCCGAGTTCCTAAAAATTTTCATCACTCCAAAAAGAAAACCTCATACCCATTAAACAGTTTATTCCAATTTCTCCTTCTTCCAGCCTCTGACAACCATGAAGTTGCTTTCTGTCTCTATGGATTCGCCTATTCTGAATATTTTATGTAAATGGAATCACAATAAGTGACCTTTGTGTCTGACTTTATTAACTTAGCATTATGTTTTTGTTGTTCATTTATGTAGTAGCATCTATTAGTACTTTATTTCTTTGTATGACTCAAAAATATGCCATTCAATGGCTACATGACATTTTGTTTATCCATTTACCATTTGATGGGCTTTGGGGCTGTGTCCACCTATTGGGTATTGTGAATACTGCTGTTAGAAAAATTGTGTACAAGCTATGTTTGAATCTCTCTCTCTCTCTCGGTCTATATCTATTAGTGTAATTGCTGTGTTATATGGTAATTCTATGTTTAGCTTATAGAAGAATTGCAAAACTGTTTTCCACAGTGGCTGCATCATTTTACATTCCCACCAGTAATGGACAAGTGTTCCAATTTCTTCATATTTTCACCAGCACTTGTTACTTTCCATTTTTGTTTAAATTATAGCCATCTAGTGGGTGTGAAGTGGTATCTCATTGTGATTTTGATTTGTATTTTACTAATGACAAATGATGCTGAGCATCTTTTAATGTACTTGTTGGTCATTTGTATATCTTATTTGCAGAATGTCTATTCAAGTCCTTTGCCCATATAAAAAGTTAGGTTGTTTGTCTTTTTGTGTTGAATTTTAAAAGTTTTTTTTATATATTCTGTAAACTAAACCCTTATTAGATCTATGATTTGCAAATTTTTTCTCCCATTCTATGGAATGTCTTTTCACCTTTGTTATAGTGTCCTTTGATGCACAGTTTTTAATTTTGATGAGTCAATTTCTTTTTTCTTTTGTTGCTTGTGCTTCTGCCCTATTCAATGTCATGAAGCATTTTCCCTGTTTTCTTCTGAGAGTTTTACAGTTTTTACAGTTTTACAGGTATATGCAGGAGCTTTTAAAAGGCCTCATTTTCCATATATCTCTTTTCCTAATCTCTTCCTTTCCACCATATTCAGTCTGCTTAACCTCATACATTTAGGTTGATAATCCATTTTGAGTTAATTGTTGTGCATACTATAAAGAAGTGAGTTCAACCTTATCTTTTACATGTGGCATCATTTCCTGAAGAGACTATTTACAGTACTGAATGGTCTGGCACTCTTGTCAAAAATCAATTGACAATAGGTATATTGGATTATCTCAGACTCTAAATTCTATTCCATTGATAATATGTCTATTTTTATGCCAGTACCACACTATTTTAATTACTGTAGCTTTATTGTAAGTTTTGAAAATGGGAAGTGTGTATCCTCCACTTTTGTTTTTCATTTTCTAGGATTTTTTTCCTATTTGGGGTCTTTTGTGATTCCATATGAATTCCAAGACTGGCATTCCAATTTATGCAAAAAATTGTAGTTGGGATTTTCATAGCAATTACATCAAATCTGTATATCACTTTGGATAGTATTGCCATTTAAACAATATTAAGTCTTCCAATGCATGAACATGGATATCTTTGTCTTAATTTAGGTCTTATATACTTTCTTTCAGCAATATTTAGTAATATTCAGCGTACAAGTCTTGTACCTCCTGGAATAAATTTATTCCTAGGTATTTTATCCTGTTTGGTACTATTTAAATCAAATTGTTCCATTAATTTTACTTTCAGATTTTTTATTGCAGGTGTAAAATACAGCAAATACAACTGATACAATGTGTGTTGATCTACTTATTTGCAACTTTGCTGAATTCATTTATTATCTCTAAAAGTTTTTTAAAGATTATTTAGGGTTTTCTATATATATTTATGCCATCTGTGAATAGAGATACTTTTCCTTCTTAATTTTCAATGTGGATATTTTAATTTCTTTTCCTTGCCTAAAACTTCCAGTATAAAATAGAATAGAAGTGGTAAAAGCAGCCATACTTGTCTTGTTTCTAATGTTAAGGGAGTAACTTTCAGTCTTTCACCATTGAATATAATGTTGGCTGTGGGTTTTTGTTAAATATCCTTTAATACGTTAAGTAAGTTTCTTTCTATCCCTAGTTTGTTGAGTGGTTTTACAAGAAAAGGGGTTTGATACTGTGAGATTATTTTCTGTATCAATGGAGATTATCATGTATTTTTCCTTTATTTATTAATGTGCTATATTACATGATTGATTTTCATATGTTGATCCACCTTCACAAACCTGGGATAAATTCCACTTGGTTATGATATACACAAGTCTCAGGCTCTGTTCATTTTATTCACCCTTTTCTTTTTCTGCCTCCCAGACTGGATAATGTCAATTGATCTATTTTTTTCAAGTTTACTTGTTCTTTCTTCTGGTGTTCAGATCTGCTTGAATCCTTCTAGTGAGTTTTTTATTTCATTTATTGTACATTTCCTCTCCAGAATTCCAATTTAGTTCCTTTTCATAATATTCATGCCTTTATTGATATTCTCTATTTGGAGAGACAGAATTTTCTTGGTTTCCTTTAATTATTTGTGTGTAACTTTCTTTAGCTCTTTGAGCATATTTAAGACAATTGATTAAAAGTATTTTTCTACTAAGTCTAATGGCTGGGTTTTTTCAAAGATAATTTCTATTATTTTCTTCTGTGAATGGCCCATGTAATATTTTTTTTTGAAAACTGGACATTTCTAGTATTTAATATGTTCATTCTGGAAATCAGATGATCCCTTCATCTTAGTACTTACTGCTTTTTGTGTGTTGTTTGCTTGTTTAGTGATTTTTCTAAACCATTTTTGAAAAACCATATTATTTGTCATTTGTGGCTACTGAATTCTGTGTTCTGTTAACTTCATGGTAAGCTAGTGTTTTTTTTAATTTTCTCAAATTCTTGGAGCAAAGAAGAAATTAAATTAAAGTTTAAAAGAAAACAAGAAAAAAAGGGAGAAAAAAAAGAACTTTACAAAAACTCTCCCAGTTTTGGCTCTGTGTGTGGGATTTTCTCCAAAATATAGCCGGGCCATTTACAACTCTGCCTTAGCCTTCACTTCCTATTTGTGAGGTACCTGAAGAGGTAAAAGCTTAGCATCTTCTCAGGTATTTTCTGAGCATGATTCTTCCCTTGGGTACGTGCATGGTCTTTTCAATTTTTTCGTATATGCAGGAGCTTTTAAAAGGCCTCATTTTCCATATATCTCTTTTCCTAATCTCTTCCTTTCCACCATTTTCAGTCTGCTTATTGTTTGTCCCAACTGTTGTTTCTTGCCCCCAGGTTGCTGCAGCAAATATTGTGTCTTTAAATGTTTTCAGCACAAACCATCTGGAAGCTTCCCCAGCCATGGGTCTGCTCTGAGTTGGGTAAAACAAAGGCAAGTCCATGCACTGTACTTTCAGGGAGGCACAAGACAAACCAAAGCTCACAACCACAATTCTTTGAAAATAAGGTCTGAATTGGTTTCTGTGGCCCTAATAACCTGCGTTAGGAGATTGGGGCTGCCCTTCTCATGGTTGCTTGTACTCGTTTGCTAGGGCTACATAATAAAATGCTACAGATTGGGTGGCTTAAACAGCAGGAATTTATATTTTCTCAGAGTTCTGGAGGCTAGAAGTCGAAGATCAAGATATCAGCCTCTTTGGTTTATTCTGAGGCCTCTCCCTTTGGCTTTCAGATAGCCATCTTCTTTCTGTGTCCTCAAACTGCTTTTTCTTTGTGCATGCATATCCCTGGTGTGCCCAAATTTTATCTTCTTATAAAGATACCAGTCAGATTAGATTAGGCTCAACTCATATGACCTCATTTAACCTAATTGCATCTTTAAGGACCTTATTTACAAATACAGTCACATTCTGAAATAATGGGGGTTAGAACTTCAACACATTAATTTTGAGGGTACACAATTCAATCTATAACATTCCACTCTCTGGATCCCCTAAATTCATCTCCTTCTAACATGTAAATACATTCATTCCATCCCAAAGAGACTCGAAAGTTTTAACTCATTTCAGAATCAACTCTAATTTCAAACTCTCATCTAAATATCATCTAAATCAGGTATGGGTGAGACTTTATGTATAATTCATCCTGAGGCAAAATTTCTCTTCAGCTGTGAACCTGTGAAACCAGGCAAGTTATCTGCTTCCAAAATACAAACAGGGATAGAATAGACATTCCTTTTCCAAATGGGAGATATCAGAAAGAAGGAATCATGAGTCCCAAGAAGTCCACGACCTATCAGGGAAAATTCCATTATATTTTAAGATTCAAGAATAGTCATCCTTAGCTCAGTGTTCTGACTTCCTGGACTATCAGGGTGATGGTTCTGGGCCCTCGATTGCAGCCGTGTTGATCACTGAATTACCTTTTGGGTCATTTTTTCCCTTTTCTTGAAGGAAAAATCATGTTCACAGGTAAATAAGTCTATTGTTATATCCTGTAGAATCCCAGAAGTCCAAAAGCTTTCCCTCATTTTGCTCCATCTCTATCTCCTTTAGTCCAACCTGGAAGTGTTTCTGCTGTTAAAACCCATCTCAATTCTTGGCTTCAGCAGAGATGGCTTGTTAGTCAGTGAGTCATACCTGTAAGTCTCTTTATGGAGTCTTTTTCCAGCCACACTATGGTGTTCTCTCCAGAACATGCTTTCTTGTATTTTGAAATATGGATAGGCTGATAATTTTCCAAATTTTCAAGTTCTGGTTCCTTTTTGCTTAACAATTTCTTCAATTTTTCCCTCTCTTCTCACATTTTCGTATAAACAGCAAAGAGAAACCGAAGTATAGCTTCAAAAATGTGCTTAGAAATCTCCTCAGTTATGTGATGATGCAAGATCATCACATACAATTTCTACTTTCGACAAGACACTAGAACACAATTCAGTTAACTTCTTTGCCATTTTGTAGCAAAGATCAACTTTCCTCCAGTCACCAATAACATGTTTTTCATTTCTATTTGAGACGTTACCAGAATCACATTTAACGTCCATATTCCTACCAACAGTCTCTTCAAGACAGTCTAGGTTTTTTCTAACATGTACCTCAAAATTCTTCCAGCCTCTACCCATAATCCAGTTTAAAAGCCACTTACACATTTTTGGGTTTTGTTACATTTGTTACATCTCATGGCACCAAAATTTGTATTATTATGTTAGAACTGCCATAACAAAATGCCACAAACTGGGTAGCTTAACAGGAATTTATTTTCTCACAATTCTGGAAGCTTGAAGGTCAAGTTCAAGGTGTTAGTAAGTTTGGTTTCTTCTGAGAACTCTCCCTTTGGCTTGCAGATTGTCCCTTTACTGCATTGTCATATGGCCATTTCTCTGTGCATGCACTTCCCTGGTGTCTCTTTTATGTGTCCAAATTTCCTCTTCTTATATGGATACCAGTCAGACTGGATTAGGGGCTACCCATATTACTTTATTTAACCTTAATTACCTCTTTGAGGGCTATATGCAAATAGAGTTACATTCTGAGGAACTGAACTGAACTTCAACATATTTGGGAGGGATACAATTCAGTCCATAATTCTACTACAGATCTGGCATGTGGTGGGATGGTATGTAGGCAGTTAAAAATGCCGTAATACTCTTACCCCAAAGCACCTGCTCCTTTCTTCAACAAGCCTTCCCTTGGCTTTTGTGAGTTTTTTAACTAAAATCCAGAATTCTAGTCAAGTTGATTATGACAATTTTTAATTTAAAATTTTTATTTTTTAGATCAGTTTTAGGTTCACAGAAAATCTAAGTGGAAAATACAGAGATTTCTCAAACATCCCCTGTTCCCACACATGCACACCTTCCCTACTATCTACATCTTTCACCAGAGTAGTACATTTTTTACAATGTACTATAAAGACAATGTACAATGTACTAAAAGGTTTATAAGATAAACCTATATTGACAAATCATTATTATGCAAAGCCCATAGTTTATATTAGGGTTTGGCCTTGGAGTTGTATATTCTATGGGCTTTGACAAACATATAATGACATGTGTCCACCATTGTAGTATCTTACAGGATGATTTTACTGCCCTAAAAATTCTCTACTTTCTGCCTATTCATCACTTCCTCCCTACTAATCCCTGTCAACTACTAATCTTTTTTACTATCTCCATAGTTTTGTCTTTTCCAAAATACCATATAGTTGGAATATAACAGAAGAGAGCTTTTTCACATTGCACTTAATTTTCCTTCATGTTTTTTCATGGTTTGACAAATAATTTCCTTTACTGCTGAATAATAGTCCACTGTCTGTAGGCACCACAGTTTATAAATTCACCTACTGAAGCATATATTGGTTGCTCCAAATTTGGCAGTTATGAATAAAGCTTCTATAAACATCTGTGTAGACAAAAGTTTTCAATTTATTTGGTTAAATAGCAAAGATCACAATACCTGGATTGTATGTTAAGTGTATGTTTAGTGTTATAAGAAACTGCCAAACTGTCTTCCAAACTGACTGTAGCATTTTGCATTTCCTCCGGCAATGACTGAGTTTCCTACTGCTCCGTATCATCACCAATACCAATCTCATCTGGTATTGTCTATGTTCTGGATTTTGGCCATTCTAGTGGGTTTGTAGTGGTATCTCGTTGTTGTTTTAATTTGCATTTCCCTGATGACAATAATGTGGAGCATCTTTTCATATGCTTATTTGCCATGTGTATGTCTTCTTTGGTGAGGTGTTTGTTAAGGTCTTTGGCCCATTTTTTAAAAAACATCTTTATTGGAGTATAATTGCTTTACAATGTTGTCTTAGTTTCTGCTGTATAACAAAGTGAATCAGCTATATGTATACATATATCCCCATATCCCCTTCCTCTTGTGTCTCCTCCTACCCTCCCTATCCCACCCCCTCTAGGTGGTCACAAAGCACTGAGCTGGCCCATTTTTAAAATCAGTTCTTTATTTTCTTATTGTTGAGTTTTAAGTGTTCTTTGTATATTTTGGATAAGAGTTCTTTACCAGAGGTGTCTTTTGGAATACAATCTCCCAGTCTGTGGACTGTTTCCTCATTCTCTTGACATTTTCTTTCTGAGAACAGAGGTTTTTAATTTTAATGAAGCCCAGTTTATCAATTATCTTTTTCATGAATTATAACCCTAGTGTCTTAAAAGTCTGCCATATTCAAGGTCATCTAGGTTTTCTCCTATGTTATCTCTTATTCTGGGCTTTTTTCCTTTACATATAAATTACAGAATTATTTTTTAATATCCTCAAAATAATGTTAATATTCAGATTAAAATTACGTTGAATCTATAGATCAAGTTGGGAAGAACTGACGTCTTGACAATATTGAGTCTTCCTATCAATGAACATGAAATATCTCTCCATCTATTTAGTTCTTCTTTGATATCTTTCATCAGAGCTTCATAGTTTTCTTCATATAGATCTTCTACACATTTTATTAGATTTATACCTAAGTATTTAATATGGGGGAATGTTAATGTAAATGTAATGTATTCTTTTTTTTAACATCTTTATTGGAGTATAATTGCTTTACAATGGTGTGTTAGTTTCTGCTTTATAACAAAGTGAATCAGTTATACATATACATATGTTCCCATATCTCTTCCCTCTTGCGTCTCCCTCCCTCCCACTCTCCCTATCCCACCCCTCTAGGTGGTCACAAAGCACCGAGCTGATCTCCCCATGCTATGTGGCTGCTTCCCACTAGCTATCTATTTTACATTTGGTAGTGTATATATGTCCATGCCACTCTCTCACTTTGTCACAGCTTATCCTTCCCCCTCTCCATATCCTCAAGTCCATTCTCTAGTAGGTCTGTGTCTTTATTCAAATTCCACGTCTATTGCTGGTATGTTGGAAAAGATTGACTTTTGTATATTAATCTTGTATTCTGCAACCTTTCTATAAACCAGGAAAAAAATTTTTTTTCAATTCTTTCAGATTTTCTACAAAGACAATTATGTCACCTGTGAACAAAGGCAGTTGTATTTCTTCCCTCACAACCTGTATAACTTTTATTTCCTTTTTTTGTTGTTGCACTATGTAGAACATCCTGTATGATGTTGAAGAGCAGTGGTGAGAGACCCATCCTTGTTTGTACATGATCTTAGTGAGAAAGCTTTGAGTTTATCATCAAGTATGATGTTAGCTGTAAGGTTTTTTGTAGATATTTTTTATAAAGTTGAGAAAGTTTTTCTCTACCCCTAGTTTTTTGAGAGTTTTTATCATGAATGAGCATTGGATTTTTGTCAAATGCATTTTATGCATCAATGCATCTGTTGATATGATCATGAGACTTTTCTTTTGTCTGTTGATTTGATGGATTACATTAATTAATTTTTGAACGTTGAACTAGCCTTGCATATGTGGGATAAATCCCACTTGGTTGTGATGTATAATTTCTTTTTTTTTAATTAATTAATTAATTAATTTATGGCTGTGTTGGGTCTTCGTTACTGCACACAGGCCTTCTCTAGTCACAGCGAGCAGGGGCTACTCTTCGATGCAGTGTGCAGACTTCTCGTTGTGGTGGCTTCTCTTTGTTGTGGAGCATGATTTCTAGGCTCACGGCTTCATTAGTTGTGGCTCGTGGGCTTAGTTGCTCCGTGGCATGTGGGATCTTCCCAGACCAGGGCTCGAACCCATGTCCCCTGAATTGGCAGGTGAATTCTTAGCCACTGCACCACCAAGGAAGTCCCTGTGATGTATAATTTCTTTTACACATTTTCGGATTTAACTTGTGAATATTTTGTTGAGGAATTTTGCAAGTATCTTCATGAGAGACATTCTTCTGTAATTTCCTTCTTTACAATGCCTTTCTCTGGTTTTGGTACTAGGATAATGCTGGCCACACACAGTAAATTAGGAACTATTTCTTTGGCCTGTATCTTCTGAACAAAATTGTAGAGAACCTGGTGAATTCTACCAACCATTTAAGAAAGTGTTTATTTCTCTTTCACTTTTGAAGGATAATTTCACAGGGTACAGAATTCTAGTTTGGGATTTTTTTCCGCAATGTTTAAAATATTTCACTCCACTCTTTTCTTGCTTGCAAGGTTTCTGAGGAAAAGTAGGTATGATTTTTATCTTTGCTCCTTTACAGGTAAGGTATTTTTCCTCTCTGACTTCCTTCAAGACTTTATTTTAATCTTCAATTTTTTTGTAGTTTGAAAATGATATGCCTATCTGTGTTGTTGGTGTTGTTGTTATTTACCATTTGGTGTTCTCTAAGCTTCCCAGATCTGTGGTTTTGTGCATGACATTAATTTGGGGATATCCTCAGTCATTATTGTTTCAAATATGTTTCTGTCCCTTTTGTCTCCTTATTCCTACTAAGTGTATGTTACACATTTTGTAGTTGTCCCATAGTCCTTGGATATTGTTATGTTTTTAAAAATCTTTTTTGTCTTTGTCTTTCACTGTGGAAAGTTTTTCATATTCTCAAAATAGGAGATTATTTCCTCAGCCATGTCCTGCTTACTAATGAGGTGTTCTTCATTTCTGTTACAGTGTTTATCTCTAATATTTCCTTTTAAAACTTTCTTAGAATTTCCATCTCTTATTTGCATTATCCATCTGTTTTTGCATGTTATCTTCTTTTTCTATTAAAGTCTTTAGAATGCTAATCACAGGTTTTTAAAAATTCCTCATCTGATAATTCCAACATTTCTGCCACAGCTGACTCTGGTTCTGATGCCTAGTCTCTTCAGATTGTGTTTATGCCTTTTAGTGTGCCTTGTAATTTATTCTTGAAAGGTGAACCTGATATACTGGGTAAAAGGAATTGCACTAAACAGGCCTGTAGTAATGTGGTGGTGTGGTGTGTTAGGAGGAAAAGTATTCTGTACTTCTCTGATTAGGTCTCAGTCATTTGGTGAGCCTGTGTCCCTGGACTGTCAACTTCACAGGTGCGTCTCAGTTTTTTTCTCCCTTAAGTGGAACAGGAGAGCTAGAGAAGTCTGGAGTTGGATATTTCCCTTTCCCAATGTAGGTAAAATAGTTTCTCCTATTGGCAGGCCTTACTAAGAAAAGCAGAATGCTCTGGCCAATTTCAAAATGGTTTCTTTTTCCCTTCCTCTGCTGAAAAATATAAGGGGACTTTTCTCTGATATATACTATAAGAACGAGGTTGAGCTCCTGGAGAGAAAACTCACAAAAGTATGGGGGACCTCCCCCCATGACTTGGTTCCACTGGAGATTTGAACTCTCAAAATTGTCCACTCTGAACCTCCTTCAGTTCATCAATTACAGTTCAGGTTTTCCTAACTCAGCACTGGTTCCCACAGAGGTTTCTGCTCATGGATTTCTGCTGTAGTAAATTGTGATTTTCTGTATCTGCCTGTATACCTTTCCAATTTTTCAGGCAGTGGTCTGCCTTGTGGTTTCTCTTCTCTGATGGATCTAAGAATAGTTGTTGATTTTTCAGTTTGTTCAGCTTTTTACTTGTTGTTAGGAATGGTGGTTTCTAAGCTCCTTACAGGCAAGTTTTTGTTAGCTTGTTAGTTTCTTCTTTGAAGGGCTGGAGCCCTGTATTTCTCTACTTTGCAATTTTTGGTGATGTTGTTCCTTAGTCTTTTACTTGGTATTTGAGACCATTTACATTTGAGGAAATTATTATTTTATGGCTTACATGTGCCACTTTATTTGTTTCCTATTTATTTTCTGTTTCCCTTTTCTGGCCTTCCTATGGATCACTTGAACATATTTTTTAAGGAACAATCTGATTTATCTATGAGTGTCTTTGAGTTTTTATAGTTGTTTTTTGTAGTTTTACCCCTCCTTGGGCATAACAGTATAAACATATACCATGTCATAATCTTCTGATATTGGCATTTGCCACTTCAAGTGATAACCTTACTTCCATTTAGGTTCCTTTACCATCCACACTTTTAAAATACACATATCTGAAGTATTTCCTCTACCTATTTTAAGAACCAAATCAGATAGTATTATAATTTTTATTTCCACCATCAAACATGTTTAAATATCTCATGAAAAGGATAATCTATTATATTTTTACTCTTGTATTCACCCATTCCAATGTTCTCCTTTTCTTTCTTAAGTTCTAAGATATCTTTTATTCTTTCCTTTATGTTTAGAGAACTTCTTTTAAACTTTCTTTAATGATAGGTTTGTTAGAGAATTTTTCTTTGTTTTCCTTCATCTGAGAATGTGTTTATTTTCTCTTTTTTCCCCTGATTGTTTTGCTGGGTTAAAAAAAAAAAAAAGTAGTTGATGATTATTGTCTTTTAGTACCTGAAAAATTAACATTTTTCTACATTAACATTTGCTACTTCCTTTGGCCTTTATGTTTTCAAGTGAGAAATGTACTGTCATTTGAATCTATTTACTTTCCTTAACACACTTAAATGTATCATTTCTCTCTAGCTTCTTTCAAGATTTTTTCTTTTTCTTTAACTTTCAGAGTTTGATTATGATGTCTTTTGGCATTGATTTCTTTTGGTTTATTCTATTTGGGTTTGTTTAGCTTCCTAAATCTATAGGTTAATGTGTTTTTCTAATTTGGGAGAATTCTAAGCCATTATTTTTTAAAATATTTTTCAGTTCCACTCTCTTCTCTCTTCTGATACTCCAATGTATTGAATGCTAGTTCTTTTGTTATTGTCCACAGGTCCCCAAGACTACTATTTTTTGTTTGTTTTTAGTCTTTTTGTTTGTTTATTGTTCAGATTAATTGGGCAAATTCTTTTCATCTGCCCTCAAGCTCATTAAATCTTTCCTCTGTCATCACCACTCTATTATTTGATCCCATTTATCAGTTTTTTAATTTGGTTATGTATTATTCCTTTCTAAAGTTTGCATTTGGTTCTCTTTTATAAATCTTATTGTTTTGCTAAGATTTTCTATTTTTTATTTGTTTTAAAAGAATTCATGATTGCTTGCTGTAACTTTATTTTTTTTAATTTTATTTATTTATTTATTTATGGCTGTGTTGGGTCTTCGTTTCTGTGCGAGGGCTTTCTCTAGTTGCGGCAAGTGGGGGCCACTCTTCATCACGGTGTGCAGGCCTCTCACTATCGTGGCCTCTCTTGTTGTGGAGCACAGGCTCCAGACACGCAGGCTCAGCAATTGTGGCTCACGGGCCTAGTCGCTCTGCGGCATGTGGGATCTTCCCAGACCAGGGCTCGAACCCGTGTTCCCTGCATTGGCAGGCAGATTCTCAACCACTGTGCCACCAGGGAAGCCCTTCTTGTAACATTTTCATGACAGCTGCTTTAAAATTGTCAGATAATTTCAACATCTCATCCATGGTGGTGTTAACACTTGTAGACTGCCTTTTCTCATTCAAGTTGGGGTGTTCCTAGTTCTTGGTATGATTAGTGACTTTCAACTTTATCCTGAACAGTTTAGATATTATATTTTGTGACTCTGGATCCTATTTAATCCTTTTTTATTAGGCAGTTCCGTTATTTAGGTGTAGCTCAAGGTCTTGGTGAGGGTGTATGGTAGGCTTTCTATTGCCCATTCCTCATACACATACACCTTTTCAGCAAAAGTGGAGTGATGACTCACACTGCTATGATGTGTGAGAAGTTCAGCTTCCCTCTTAGCCCTGTTGACACCTTCTCTGCAAAAGTAAGGTGCCAACTCACACCATTTTGTTGTCTCCAAATGGGGGTGAAAGGTCACTTCCCCACTGGACCCTGCTGACATCCCACTGAGGAAAAACTAGCCCAATCACACCTTGCCCTGTTCATTCTCACTTGATATCAGGTGATAGTAGAATCTCAGATGCCCAATGGGCCCATTGTTATCAAGGTGCACTTTATATGGGGTAAAGTGAAGAGTGGTGACTAGCCTTGCCTCACACTATCTTATTAAGTCTCATTGCTACATGGTGGCTCAGCTTGCTACTGAACTCCATTGACACTACTATGGGTGGGGGGTGGGGAATTGGGAACGTGGCATCACTGTTTCCTCCTGGCAAGTAATGGAAGTTCAGCTCTCTGTTCAGTCTTGCTAACACTACTCTAGCTGGGGAATTGATGTACACTGCATGCTTCCACCAGATAGAGGATGGAAGATCAGCACAGTAATACCACCCTGCCAGGTAATCAAAGTCTTATCACCTATTCCATGGTGCAGGGAAATGTAATGGAATAACAATTCCCCATTCAACCCTGATGAAACTTCAGAGAAGGGGTCTACAGTTGTTCCATTGGTATGTGGCTGAAGTAAGATGGATACTGCCAAAGAGTCTGTTATTAGGTTCTTTGTCTAATAGGAACTGATTTTTTTTTCCTTATGTGTGTGCCTATTGGCAGTTCAAGTTGGAGGCTTGAAGCAGTGCCCTGCCTAGAATATATGGGAAGTATTAAAGAAACACGGGGACCTCACTACAACATTCCTCAAGTCTCAAGGTTCCTAGGTAGTCCACCTTCTTCCTTCCACACAGTAGGACTGTTGGAGTCCTCCTATGCTTGTTTGTTATGTCTAGGGAGTTTTGATTGAAAGGGAGAGAATCTGAGAATAAGGGGGATACTCTCTTTTGGCCTTAATCAGAAATCTCTTACTACTTTATTGGCTTAAAATTTATCTCCCTTCCATATGTCAATTGCCTGAACTCAGGAAGTTGTGATCACATTCTACTGAAATGATTCATTGTGATTTAGCAAAAAGTTTTGAAGTTTTATGTAAAAGCCAACTGGACATCATTTTGGCCTTTCTGGTGTGACTTCCTTCACTGCTGTGTCTCATTGACTTTCTGACTCAACTTTGTAATAAAGCTCATGGATGTTTTACAATCTTCTAAGAAATTCAGACATCACCTCCATTCAGAGGTGTCCATCAAAGCAGGGAACAACACAGTATGTTCAAACATCATGCTGCAGGCCTCCCAGAGCTCCCAAAGTCCCCACAGACACATTCAGTAGCATACCATATTGCATAGATTGAGAAATTCACAGTTCCAGAATTTCTCCTTGGCAAATCTAAGCATTATTTTTAAATCTTGGTCTCCTTCCTCCAGTTGTTCTAGACACTCTATGTATTTCACTCCAGAAGAGCAGCACATTTGCTTGGAGAAATTTCTCCAGCCTGTGATGGTCTTTTTACTTCAAGTCAAGGTGAACTAATGATCAGTGTCGCTGGCATAAAACTATCCAGCAGGACAGTACTTTATGCCTTCAGTAAATCCATTCTTCTAGAAACTATGGCACAGTTTAGAGTATTGAGGCTTCAGATAAATTCAGTACGCCAGTTGAAAGAAAATCATGGTCCTAAATAATTCTGCAAGGAAGAAAATACTTTAAGATTAGTTCTGATCATAGGTAAAGAGAACAAAATTTTCTTTTACAGAGAAATTGTTTCTTGAGTAATGAAGAAACTTTATTAAAAAATTCATACCGAATCCCTCCATCTCTTTGATGGTATACAGTTTTTCCAAAGTTGTGTGCATATTCTCTTCCCAATTTTCTCTTTTTAGGTCATCATATGATTGGATAATGTGTGGAAATATGTAGAATTTTCACCTTATGTAGATAGTGAATGTTCCATTATTTTGAAATCTGTCAGAGTACCTCTTCATATAGACATTGAGATTTTCCCCCTCATACTATTATGATTAATGTAGGTATAAAATATTGATTAATATTATGCTCTTTTTCTACAGTGGCATAGTTGAGCCTGAGGACAATTCTATAATTTCTGGCCAATGGACACAATTTTCTTGAGTTTTCACACTGAGGCTACAGTCCAGTCAGAGATGCTCAGTACAAGGATATATGTACATATATTTCTCATTGAAGTCTTCCTTGGCTCTCACTACATAAATTTGGAAGCTCAGCATTTCCTCTCCCTTATCCTGGTTTATTTTCCCTCAGAGCTTTTGTCACAATCTGATATGCCATTTGATAACTATCTTGCCAGATTATAAGCATATAAGTTTATAAGGTTATCACCTTATAAACACATAAGCTTTATGAGTAAAGGTTTTGTCCGTTTTTTTATAAAACTGCTCTTTCAATGGTGTGTTTTTGGCCATCTTTATTCATGTTCACCTCTATTCTAAGAAGCAAAAATAAATTACTTTTGAGAAGACTGTCTGAGATGTGACTTCTTTGCTCTAATACTGCCTATTTTCACAAACACTGCATTTGCTGTAAATGGTAGTAAGAAGCACCTTTGTATTGAGCACGACATAAGAATTGAGATGATGTTCAAACACACTGCTACATTCATCTCAACCTGCTCTAACAAGAAAGTTCATTTGATACAAATGTGTGTTTCTGAGCTATTTTGCTCATGTAAAACTTAGAGTCATGTCATTTTTTTTTTTTTTTTTTCTAATGGCTAAAGAGACCTTTCTCTCTTTAGCAAGAAAGGTCTGATTCTGAGCTTCATTTCGTCTTGGGTTTTTTGTTGTTGTTATTTGGGGGTTTTGGTGGATTTTTTGTTTATTTTTGGTGCACATACACTTCTTGTTTCATCCAAATTTCTTCTATTAGCAATAAAAAGATACTTATCAGAAAAACATATGATATTGAGATCATTTACAATTGTTTGTTTAAATACTACTTTGACTCATTTTTCTCTAACTCAAAATAAGGATGAACTTATGAGGACAATGTATGATTCTGAGTTCATTTTCATAAATACTGCTTAGATTCATCTTGATTTCTTCTTACAGTAAGAAAGCAAATGTGAGATTATTGTTTTAAATTTAATTGCTAATATAAAACTTACAAAAATATTTATAATTGGCAAGTATTAGAAGGAAGGGGAACAAAGGGGAGAAGGAACAAGAAAATCTTGGAGAATAGGCAAATAGCAGAAGCAGAAAATAAAGGGAGAGGGAAGAAATTCTTCAGAGTCAGCATGTATTAGATGAGGTAAAAGAAGGGAGTAAAATCTTGGGGAATCAACCGGTGTCATAATGGGAAGATGAGGGAGAAAAGGAAGGAAAATCTTAAAGAATCAGAAGATTTCATTATTTCAAAAGGAAGAAAATAGTGAAGATTGGCCGTAATTAGAAGACAAGTGAAGGGTGACAAAGAGGGAAAAAATCATGGAGAATTTTCCAGAGTGAGAATGAGAAAAAGGGATGATAAAATCTTATAAAAGTGGCATGGACAAGTAGGGGTAGAAAAGGGAAGAAGTAGGAAGGGAAATTTGGAGACACCATTGGGAAAATGGGGGGAGAAATTCTTGGAGAATTGGCTTGCTCTAGAAAAAGGAGATGGGTGGAGAATACTAGAGATAATCATGTAAAATTGGCAGGTACCAAATACAGAAGTCGAGTAGAGGGAAAGAAGGTAGTGAAAATTTGGGAGAATCACAGGTGTAAGAAGGGGAAAGAAGTGGTGAGGATGTGAGAGAAAATGTTGATACATTGGCAGATGTCAGAATGGGGAATCGGGGATGGAAAAGAAGAGAATATCCAAGGTACAGATCAAAAATTCAGGTTGAAGGTCCAAAGTCAAGATCCAAGAACAAGTACAGGTCCAAGGTCCAGGTCCCTGTCTGAAGTCCAGATCAAAGGTCCAATTCAAATCCATGTGAAAGTTCTAGATCCAACATCCAAATTCAGGTACAATGTCCAGGTCCAAGGACAGGACCAGGGCCAAGGTCAAGAATCATAATGCAAATATAAGGACCAGGTCCAGGTCTGAGGTCCAGTTCCAACATCATTATCTAGATCTGAAGTCCAAGAACAATGTCCAAGGTAAGGTCAGGTTTAAGTTCTGCTCTTTCATCTACTATCTTTTATCCAATTATTTCATTAGGATGAATTCATGTATGCTGAATTGCTGGTTCACTCCCTAAAGCTTTACTTACATACTGCCAACGTGCACATTTCTTAGGGCAAACCAACAAGATCACTCCAGAGTACAATCATCGTGACACTTCTATGAAGGACTGAACAAAAACTCTCTGGTGATATAGTTTCATCTAAGGGTAAACTTAGGATACTAGTGGAGCAGCTGGACTGTGTGTTCTCCAAAAAAGTCTTCCTTAACTATCATTTTCCAAAATTAAGATTTAGAAATGCAAGCAATAAATAATGTAATGCTGCTGGCAAAAGTAGTAGTAATAGCAGCAGCAGCAGCAGCATTAGAAGAAGAAAAAGGAGAGGGAGAGGGAGAAGGAGAAGGAGAACGAGAAGGAGGAGGAGGGGGAGAGGAAAAACAGCTCTTCTTTGTTGCTAATCAAGGGTGAAGTTTTTTGCTTTCCCGTTCACTGGGGCAGAAGGTAGATTTAAGCAAATAGTTTCTCTTATAAAAAATTAAAGGGTTTAAATGGATGGCCAACCGACAGATGCGGAGGAATTATAGTTTTCATTTTGCATTTGCACAGAATTAAATTTGCCTTTCCCTCAACTAGTCTGAATGAATGAGATTGGTCAGTTGTGACAGCATCTAACATTTATAGAATGCTCTTCAGTTCACAGAGAACATTCCCACCCCAGTGACACTGCCTTGGTCCTCAGTTTCATCATCTCCCACTGGTATTATTACATCAGCATTCTCTCTGGTCTCCTGTGTCTAGTCCCATGGAGATTAACTGACAGGATCTGATGGATCTGATGGAGTCTCTGGACAATCTCTCAGAAAACAGTGCTTATGCACATTCACAGGAAACTTACCTTAGAATTTCAAGATTTTTCCCCCCTTCCTCTGCATCCCTGATTCTATCCCTGCATTCCTGCTGCAGTCTTACATGCTCTTGCCAGGGTGACCAATGAAACCCTCTGTGATTCTTAATTGCTTCCAAATAAAACCTGAATCCCGCAGAATATGTGAACTCATCATCTGCCTCTGCCTACCTATCATATACCATACCTCCTGACATACACCATCCTCTCCAGGCCCTTTAACCAACTGCCCTTCCAAGATCGTCTATGAGCATCTCTGCCTAGAGTAACTTCTCTTCAACTCCTCCCTACTCTCTCAAAACTAGGGCAGACATTGCTTCCCCTGGACATCCACTACTGGAGGCAGATTTGAACACCACTTTTATGTTTTCATTGCCTCATATAAACACACTTGATGGGTCACTTTGCCACATTCAAGTGTGCAATTAAAAACTGGCACATTTTCCCTCAACTTCGCTTTAGGCTTCTTGAAAGCAAATACAATACAATATTTATGTTCCCAGTGTCTAGTACAATGTGGCTGTAGTAAGAGATCAATGAATACTTGCTAAAAATTTATTTGCTGAATAAAATGGATTTTATGGATGACATATGTTAAGTTAAAGTAACTTTATAGAAGCCATGCCAATCTGAAGGGTAGATCTGGAATTAAAATCTAAGTACAATTCTTAATCCACTGCCCATGCCCATATGATGTTCATGTGCCATTATCTTGCAAGTGTTCCTCAAAGCCATACTGAGGATATAATCCTCAGGGCTAAGGGCTCTGGTTACACTGGGGTGAGAGAGAGCTGAGAAAAAGGCATATCATTTCCAAGGAGAGCTACCAGTCCTCTTCCCCTGCTTTCATGCTTCCCACTGCCAAGAGAGAGATGTCACTGAAGGCCCTAGGCAGGGGGATTGACAATGTTCTCATACACTTTCAGACACTGAACTTACCCCCAAAAGTGATTTAATCAAGCAGGTTCTGGGAGAAAGGAATTCAGAGATGGAAATCAAGCTGAGCTCTGTAAATACTGATGGATTGTTAATGTCACTCACCTCTTTTGCTAGTGCCCAAGCAAAAGATTAAGCATCTACTGCAAGAACTTCTAAATTGAGCAGACCTTTGTATTTGCCTATTTACAGGCAAAACAGCTCTCAGTTAAGATGCAGACCTCACTGTGCTAAGGACATAAACATAAAATTGCTAGGTGGGGTCAGTATTCAAACAACTTCCCTAATGGGAATGCAGATAATCTTTAATGGTGGCTTAATCAAAATCACCTATATAGCATGAGCTTCTGGTGCCTTTGGCTCAAGGATTACCTCAGTCTAGCACACCTATAGGACTCAGTACTAGAGCATGGTCCCTTTGTGGGGAACAAATACAGTCTAGAAAGAATTCACTCTTGATGCCATGTGGCAGCAGGTCCACAGCTTCTGGATGAAATGAGTGTGATGAGGAGAGACTGCTGCCTCTGCTATGGTCTGTGCCTCTTCATGATCCCTAAACATACTTACTTTGTTGGATATAGGTGTGTGCCAGGAGAAAAGCAGACAATCCACTTTCATAGCCTTAGCCAGGGGAAATGGGTAGGCTATTTAGGTCTGCTCACTGCCCTGGCCATAGTGATTGGTCTAGGGATAGGCACATGACACAAGGTAGAGCATTCAGTGTCTTTGCTGGGATTTTTTTCCGCCCAAAAAAACCATCAGGGAAGAAACTCTCTTTCTCCTGGGGTAAATCTTGAGCTGCTGGCCGTCCTACTCACCACGTGGGAAAAAACCCAGAGGGATAAACTTCCGAAGACCTCATGAAAGCTCTGTATGCAGCTGTGCCAAAGACCAAGCTATACCTCAACATTTTTCTTTAAATTGAGGCATAATTGACATATCATAAACTACACATATTTAATACTGAACACATCCATCACTCCACTATTATCACAACTTCTTTTCTTCCGCAACTTCTTTTCTTCCACTAAGTCTCCTCTTTCTTCCCCTCCCCAGGAAACCACTGCCACTTTCTGTCACTATATATTAGTGAAGAATTTTATATAATTGGAATCTCACAGTATGTACTTTTTGGTTTGGCTTTTTTCACTCAGCATATTTATTTTGAGATTCATCCATGTTGTTATGAGAATCAGCAGTACATTCCTTTTTATGTATAGATATACCACAATTTATTTATTCATTCACCTGTTAATGGACATTTGGATTTTTTCAATTTGGAGTTATACAAGTTGCTATATACATTCATGTACAAGTCTTTGTAAGGACATCTGATTTCATTTTTCTTAGATAAATATCTAGGAGTGGGAATGGCTGGATTATGTATATGGTAGGTGTATGTGTAAATTTTTTAAGAATCTGGCAAACTGTTTTCTGAAATTATATCATTTTACATTTCCATCAGCAGTGTATGAGAGAACTAGTTTCTCTACAACCTTGCCAATACTTGATATGGTCAGTCTTTTTTAGTATTCCAATAAGTGTGCAGTGGTATTCAATTGTGCATTAATGCGTTTTTCCTGAATGTTTAATAATTTTGAGTATTTTAAATGTGCTTATTTGCCATTCATATATCTTCTTTGGTGAAATGTTTTTTCATCTTTTGCCAATTTTTTAATTGGGTTGTTTGTTTTCTTATGGTGGAGATTTAATAGTTTTTAAATATGTTCTTGATAGAAGTCCTTTATTAGATATGTGATACACAAAATTTTCTGCTAGTTTACTAGAAGAAACTAGTGTCTTTTCACTCTCTTGCTGTCTTCAAAGGGCAGAAGTTCTTAATTTTTATTAATTCCAACTTATCAAACTTTTTTCTTTTGTGCAATGGAGTTTTGTGTCATGTTTAAGTCTTTGCTTAGCCCCAGGTCATAAATATTTCTTCTAGGAATTTTATGTTTTATATTTAGATCAGTGATCCATTTTTTCCTTAATTTTTCTATATAGTACAAGGTACAGATAAAAGTTCTTCTTCTTTCTCCTTCTCCTCCTCCTTCTCCTTCTTCTTCTTCTTTTTTGGCATGTAGATATCCAATAGTTCCAGTACAATTTGTTGAAAAGATTAACCTTTCTTCACTGAAGTATACCTTTGATTCCTTGTTTAAAATCAACTGTCCATATTTGTTTAGGTCTATATCTAGATTATCTATTCCATTTTGTTATGTTTATGTCAAAAGCACATTCTTGACTACTGTAGCTTTATAACTAGTCTCAAAGCCAGTTTTAGTCCACTCACTTTTTTCTTATTTTTAGTTATTTTGGCTCTTCTAAGTCCATTGCATTTCCATATGAATTTTAGAATCACCTTATTGATATCTACGAAAAACTTCTTGCAATTTTGTTTGGGATTTCATTGAATCTCTAGATCAGTTTGGGGAGAATTGACACTAAAAATATTGAGTCTTCCAACCCATAAACAAGGCATATCTCCCCATGTATTTAGCTGTTCTTAAATTTCTTTCAGTGATGATTTTAGTTTCTGTTATACATGTTTTTCACACCTTTTGTTCAAATTTGTCACTAAGTATTCCAGATTTTTGATGGTATTGTAAATGGTAGTTTGTATTTCAACTTGTGATTGTTCACTGCTGGTATATAAAATATAATTTTTTATTATATTGATCTTGTATCCTGAAACCTTGCTGAACTCATTTATTAGTTCTAATAGCAATTTTGTAGATTCCATCAGATTACCTACAGAGATGATCATATCATCTGTGAATAATGACATTCTTATTTCTTCCTTTCTTACCTAAATGACTTGTTTTGATTTCTTTATTTGACTGGCCAGAACCTCTAGTACAAATGTTAAATCAAAATTGAGAGACTGGACTTATTTGCCTTATTCTGTCTCAGGAGGAAATAATTCAATCTTTCACTAGTAAGTACGATGTTAGCTGTGGATTTTTATAGATAATCTTTATCAGGTTGAGGAAGTTCCATTCTATTCCTAGCTTACTGAGGATTGAAAGTGGATTTTGTTAAAATGCCTTCCCTGTGCTTATTGAAATGAATATGTGGGTTCCTTTTTAGTTTATTAATATGGTGAATAACATTGATTGACATTCAAATGGTAAACTAAATTTGCTTTCCTGGGATAAACTTCACTTGGTCTTGATACATTACCTTTTTAATATATTATTGGGTATGATTTGATGGACTTTTTCTAAGAATTTTTGTATCTATATTCATGAGGGTTATAGTTCTATAATTTTCTCTCTTTTAAAAACTGTCTGGATTTTCTGTAAGGGTAACACTGGACTCAATAATTTGAAAAATATTCTACCGTCTTCAGTTTTCTGGAAGATTTTGTGTAGAATCTGTATTATTTCTTCCTTAACTGTTGAGTAGAATTCAGGAAGGAAGACATCTGGGTCTGAAGTTTTCTTTGTGGATAAGTTTCCAACTACATATTCAATTACTTTAATAGACATGGGGCTCTTCACGTTTATTTCTTCTTGGGTGAGTTTGATCATTTCATCTAAGTTGTCAAATTCGTTGACAAAATGTTCACAATATTCAGTTGTTCTCCTTTCAGCATCAGTAGAATCTGAAGTGAGGTCAACACTTTTAGTCTTTAAAATGGCAATTTTGTGTCTTCTCCATTTTTTTGACCTGATCAATCTGGCTTGAAGTTTGTCAATTTTATTGATTTTTATATTGATTTTACTCTATTATTTTGTTTACATTTCACTGATTTCTGCTTTGCTCTTTATTATTTCCTTTCTTCTGCTTATTTTGGGTTTAACTTGTTTGTTGAGTTGGAAGCTGATGTCATTCATTTGAGATCTTTCTTCTTTTCTAATATAGATGCTAATGCTATAAATTTTGCCCTAATTATTACTTTGGTGAAATTCAACAATTTTTTTTTATTGGAGTATAATTGCTTTAAAATGTTGTGTTAGTTTCTGCTGTAGAACACAGTGAATCAGCTGTATGTATACATATGTCCCCTCCCTCTTTGACCTCCCTCCTGCCCCCTACCCCATCTCACTCATCTAGGTCACCACAGAGCACCAAACTGAGTTCTCTGCACTATACAGCAGGTTCTCACTAGCTATCTGTTTTACACATGGTAGTGTATATATGTCAATCCTAATCTCCCAATTCATCCCACCATCCCCTTCCTCCCCTGTGTCCACATGTCTTTTCTCTACATCTGCATCTCTATTCCTGCCCTGGAAATAGGTTCATCTGTACTATTTTTCTACATTGCACATATATGCGCTAATATACTATATCTGTGTTCCTCTTTCCGACATATTTCACTCTGTATGACAGACTCTAGGTCCATCCATATCTCTACAAATGACCCAGTTTCATTCCTTTTTATGGCTGAGTAATATTCCATTGTATATATGTACCACATCTTCTTTATCCATTCATCTGTCAGTGGACATTTAGGTTGCTTCCATGTCCTGGCTATTGTAAATAGTGCTTCAATGAATATTGGGGTACATGTGTCTTTTTGAATTATGGTTTTCTCAAGGTATATGCCCAGTAGTGGGATTGCTGGGTCATATGGTAGTTCTGTTTTTAGTTTTTTGAGAAGCTTCCATAATGTTCTCCACAGTGGCTGTATCAATTGACATTCCCAACAACAGTGTAAGAGGGTTCCCTTTTCTCCACACCCTCTCCAGCATTTATCATTTGTAGATTTTTTGACGATGGCCATTCTGACTGGTGTGAGGTGATACCTCATTGTAGTTCTGATTTGCATTTCTCTAATAATTAGTGATGCTGAGCATTGTTTCATGTGCCTCTTGGCCATCTCTATGTCTTCTTAGGAGAAATGTCTATTTAGGTCTTCTGCCCATTTTTCGATTGGGTTGTTTTTCTTGATATTGAGTTTTGTGAGCTGTTTGTATATTTTGGATATTAACCCATTGTCAGCCACATCATTTGCAAAGCATTGAGCTGAGCTCCCTGTGCTATATAGCAGCTTCCCGCTAGCTATCTATTTTACACATGGTAGTGTATATATGTCAATGCACTCATTGTCCACACCTCATTGTGGTTTTGATTTGCATTTCTCTAATAATTAGTGATGTTGAGCATCTTTTCATGTGTTTGTTGGCCATCTGTATGTCTTCTTTGGAGAAACGTCTAGGCTTTCCATCCATTTTGATAGAAAGCCCAGAGTTAAACCCACACACCTACAGTCACCTTATCTTTGACAAATGAGGTAAGAATATACAATGGAGAAGAGACAGCCTCTTCAATAAGTGGTGCTGGGAATACTGGACAGCTACACGTAAAAGAATGAAATTAGAACACTTCCTAACACCATACACCAAAATAAACTCAAAATGGATTAAAGATCTAAATGTAAGGCCAGACACTATAAAACTCTTAGAAGAAACATAGGCAGAACACTCTTTGACATAAATCGCAGCAAGATCCTTTTTGACTCACCTCCTAGAGTAATGAAAATAAAAACAAAAATAAATAAATGGGACCTAATTAAACTTAAAAGCTTTTGCACAGCAAAGGAAACCATAAGCAAGACAAAAAAGACAATGCTCAGGATGGGAGAAAATATTTGCAAACAAAAGATTAATCTCCAAAATATACAAGCAGCTCATGCAGCTCAGTATCAAAAAAAAACATACATTTTTACATGTTGTGTTTTCATTTTTCTTTAGTTCAAAATTTTTCTTAATTTCACTTTGGATTTTTGTGTATGTGTGCATTTGGTTAACTAATTTCAAATATCCATGATTTTCTAGAGATTTTTCTGTTATTGATTTCTAATTTAATTCCATTGTGGCCTGGAAACATGCTTTGTATGCCTTCAGAATTAATTTTTATTACTGTGGTAAAAAGTCACATACATAAAATGAACTTTAAACATTTTTTTGGCCACACTGCATGGCTTGTGGGATCTTAGCTCCTCGACCAGGGATTGAACCCGTGTCCTTGGCAGTGAGAGCGCAGAGTCTTAACCACTGGACTGCCAGGGAATTACCAAAATGGACCATTTTAAAGTGTACAATTCACAATTCAGTGGCATTTAGTACATTCACAACTTTTTACAACTATTACTTTTATCTAGTTACCAAATATTTTTATTAATGTAAAAGGAAACCCCATACCCATTAAGCAGTCAATCTTCATTCCTCTTTCCCACAGCCCCTGACAACCAGTAATCTGGTTTCTGTCTCCATAGATTTACCAATTATAAATGGAATCATATAAAATGTGGCCTTTTGCATATGGCTGTTTTCAGTTAGTATAATGTTTTTGAGGTTCTTCCATGTTGTAGCACATATCAGTACTTCATTCCTTTTTATGATTGAATACTATTACATTGTATGGATATACCACATACTGTTTAACCATTCATTAATTGATAAACATTTGGGTTTTTCCCACATTTTGACTATTGCGAATAGTGCTGCTATGAACATTAGTGTACAAGTTTTTGTTTAAAACTTCAATTCGTTTGGGCATATACCTATTAGAGGAATTGTTGGGTCATATGGTAATTCTGTATTTAGTTTATTTTGGAAGTACCGAACTGTTTTCCACAGTGGTTGCATCATTTTATATTCCCACTCGCAATGGATGAGGGTTGCAATTTCTCCACATTCTCATGAACGTTTGTTAATTTCCTTTTTTTTAAAAATTATAACCATCTTGTGAGTGTGAAGTGTTATATCATGGTTTCGATTTGTATTTCCCTAATGAATAATGATGGTGAGCATTTATTCAGGCATTTGGTGGCCATTGTACACCTTAATTGGAGAAATGTCTATTTATGTACTTTTCCTGTTATTTAACTGAGTTGTCTTTATTGTAGAATTGTTAAGAGTTCTTTAGATATTCTGAGTAGACATTTTTATATTTGTCCATGTATCTACTCTTACTAGAGATTTTTATATCTTTATATGACTTTGAATTATTTGCATCCTTTCATTTCAACCTGATGGACTGCCTTTAGCATTTCTTATAGAGCAGGTCTCATGATAATTAACTCTTTCAGCTTTTGTTTATTTGCAAATGTCTTAATTTGTCCTTCAGTTTTTTGATGGACAGTTTTGCTGGATATAGAAATCTTGGTTGACAGGTTTTTGTTTTTTGTTTTCCCCTTCAGCCTTTTAAGTATATAATTCCACTGCTTTCTGGCCACCAAAACTTCTGTTGAAATAATTCAACTGATAATTTTATTGAAGATACTTTGTCTTTGTCTTTTGACACTTAGATTATAATGTGTCTTGGCATAAGTCTCTTTGAACTTATCTTACAGAGTTTGTTAGGAGTCTTAGACTTATAGAGTCATGTCGTTCAACAAATTTGGGTAGTTTTCAGCCTTCTTTCTTTAAATCTTCCTCTCTTTTCCATAGGGGACTCCCATAATGCCTATATTGGTTTATTTGATGATGGCTCACAAGTATTTAAGGCTCTGTTCACTTTTCTTTAATCTTTCTTCTTTCTGCCTGCCAGACTTGACTCGTTTCAATTGTCCTGCCTTCAAGTTTGCCAATTTTTCTTTTGCCCTATTAAATCTGCTGTTGAACCCCTCTGGTAAATTTTTCAATTCAGATATTGTATTTTTCAGATCCAGAATTTCTTTTTGGTCCCTCTTTATAATTCTATCTCTCTGTAGGTATTCTCACTTTGTTCATATATAATTTCCTGATTTCCTTTAGTTTGTGTGTGTGTGTTTTCCTTTAGCTATTTGAACTTATTTAAGACAGTTCCTTTAAAGTCTTTACCTAGTAAGTGCAATGTCTGTGCTTCTTCAGAGGTGGTTTCTGCCAATTTCTTTTCTTTTTTGTAATTGGCCATGTTTCTTTGTATGCCTTGTAAGTTATCTTTGTTGAAAATTTGCATTTGTAAGAACAGCCAGCTTTCCCAGTCTTTGTAGACTGTTTCTGTGCCAGAGCAGTCCTTCACTGATTAGCTGGGCATGTTCTGAACCTAGGCATCAGCTGAGATAAAAGCTTAAGGTCTTCTTAGAGCATGCACCTTGCTCATGCCTGTTTATAACCTTCTCAATTCTCATGTCTTAATATCTCAAAGAGTCTCACCTCAGCTTCTCCCCAGGACTTTAAATGGTCTGCTGTATGTCTCCATCCATAATCTCTTGCTCTGGATGTCTGCACAGCTGTAGTACCATTGCAACTTTCATGACCAGTGGCTGCCACTTTTCCCCATCTGAGATTTCAGTTAGTTGAGACAGACAGCAGTCCTTCAGGAAGCCCGCAGGCAGGTTAGAAAGTTGCAAAGAGGTCTGTTCTGCTCCTTCTGGTTTAAAGGAGGGAATTGGGAACTGAACTTTCACCTTATCAAAGCAAGACCACACCACACGAGGGAGTTGGTGGTGCATGTGGGAGTAAAACAGCAATAAAACTTTCTACCATTTTGACTGTGATTTTTTCCTTGATTGAGCATTTGCATGTTTGCTATAGACTTTTGTCTGCTTTTCAGAGCTCGTACAAAGTTATTTTAGACAGTTTCTGGTTCTTTTCTTACATCTCCATGGGAGAAAAACAGTTTAGAGCTTCCTTGTTCACTATTTTGCTGAAATCACTATTCTGTATTCAACTTTAAATATACTGATACTTATTTTATGGCCCAGAATATGATCGATCTTGGTGAACATCCCATTCACTTGAAAATTATGTGTATTAAGCTGCTATTGTGTGGCGTGTTCTAGAAATGTCACTTAAGTCAAGGTGGTTAATAGTAGTGTTCAAGTCTTCTATAACCTTGCTGATTTTCTGTCCATTTATTCTATCAATAATAGAAAAAGATGTATTAAAATTTCTGACTTTAATTGTGGATTTATCTTTTTCTTAACATCTTTATTGGAGCATAAATGCTTTACAATGGTGTGTTAGTTTCTGCTGTATATCAAAGTGAATCAGCTATATGTACACATACCCCATATCCCCTCCCTCTTGTGTCTCCCTCCCACCCTCCCTATCCCACCCCTCTAGGTGGTCACAAAGCATGGAGCTGATCTGTTTTTATTTGCATTTCTATCAATTTTTACTTCAAGCATTTTGAAGGCCTGTTCGGTACATAAATACTTCAGATAGTTATGTCCTCTTATTAAACTGACTCCTTTATGATTATGAAGTAAAACTTTATTATCCCTTCCTGTATGTGTGTGTGTGTGTGTGTGTGTGTGTGTATATATATATATATATATATATATATATATATATATATCTTTTTAAAAAATTCAATCTGATATTCTCTACCTTTTTACTGCAGTTTTTATATGATTTACACTTAATATGATTATTGTTATGGCTAATATTAAGTCTAACATCTTGTTATCTGGTTTGTATTTGTCTCATCAGTTCTTTTTTTTTTCTTTCCCTTTTCTGCCTTCTTTTGGGTTGAGTATTGTATTCATTTGCTAGAGCTACTGTAAAAAAGTAGTACAAGCCAGGTTACTTAAAATTATAGAAATTTTTTGTCTCACAGTTTTGGAGGCTAATCATCTGAAATCAAGGTGTCAGCAGGGTCATGTTCTCTCCGAAACCTGTAGGAGAGAATTCTTCTTGCCTCTTCTACCTTCTGATATTCTTCAGCAATCCTTGGTATTCTTTAGCTTTTAGATTCATTTCTTCAATCTCTGCCTCCATCATCACATGGCCATCTTCTCCCTGTGTGTGCTGTTCTCATCCTCTAATAAGGACACCAGTCATATTGAATTAGGTCTCATCCTAATGATCTCATCTTCACTTGATTACATCTGCAAAGATCTTATTTCCTAATAAGGTCACATTCACAGATATCAGGGGTTAGGACTTCAACATACCTTTTTGGGGGACACAATTCAACCCATAACAAGTGTTTTATATGACTCTATTTTATCTCCTTTGTTGGCTTACTAATTACAATTTTGTTTTATTAATTTAGTGGTTGCCTTAGGGTTTATTATATACCTCTTTATTACAGTCTACCTACAAGTGATATTATACGTATCACAGTGTATAGTTTAAAAGCCTTATAATACTTTATAATACTTTTTAAATTAAAAGTTATATACTTTTATAAAACATGTATAATTAAAGGCAGTAGCGTTTCAGGTACAGAAGTGTTCTCAGCTTCAATGGTTGTTTACAGCTGGCATCTGTTCCAATTGGTTGGTGCCACATTGTTAAATATTTGAAGATTATCCCTGGATGGGCTCTGTTGACTATAAAACAAACTAGCACTTCTAATTTGTAGGGGCTCAAACTAGGGGAAACAACCCTGATGGAGAAGGGAAAGACAGTCAATAAACGAGTAACTGGGTTAATTCAGCTCCTTCACCAGTTGTGATAAAACAACCAAATCACCCAAACCATTGTGATGGTTGTCCTGCTATTTAAAGTCAGTGAAAGAGGGACCTTCCTGTACAGTGTGCAATGGGTCAACATCATTCTCCCACAGCCACTTACCCTTACAAAGGAGTTCTGATACTTTGCTAAGAAGTAAAATTTTCTTATGTCAGTTAAAATACCGTTAGCTGAAGACTTCCAGGATGATTTGATGAAATGGCTCAGCCATGTGATTTAAAATCTGGGTTTTGTCCCACCACACAACCATCCATGTGTCAGCATCATCTCAAGGCTGGGTGTGCATGTTGGTAGGAAGGCATGACAGCACCTGGCATTAATAGCAACTGGAACAACATGCTTCCTTGTTCAGGCTGCTTGTTGCTTCTTAAAACCCACGTAAGAGAAGCATGCTCTTTTCCTCAAGCTATAGTAAACATTCTGTCATAGTGGTTTTGGCCAGACCCAATCCAAGCCAATCACTGTGGTAAGGCAGGTGGCATTATTCTGATTGGCTTAGATGGATCTATCTACCCCTGTGGCTGGGCCTGCCCTCCAAACTGCATGACAGCCATTCAGTTGGAGAAACATGGCCTGGATATTTGGGAGGCAACCTGAATTCATGAAAATTCATTTAGATTTACATAATATTTTCTAATTTAGACATCACTTTTATAGAATTTAATTTTACTAATAAAAATACCACTTTTACCCTAAATGTAAGTACAGGATAAGGTCCAGGTAGGTGTGGGAGCTATCAAAACTTTGTGATTTTACACGGCAGGGTTTGGCAAAGCAGTAACTCTTAAGGGGAACAAACACAGAGGAAGTCTAAGATTTAGAGAACGTTTGGTATGCTGAAGGAAGGCTCAGCACTGTTTCAGGAATACAATGTTTACATAAAAGAGGTTGGGGTCTGCTGCTCTTGAGGAGAGTGGAGGATAGACTGGGAAACAGGAGTAAAAGGGATAGGAGGAAGAGGAAGAGGAAAGATGATTTACGTACTACATGGGCAACAATCAATGGACCCCTAAGGAGAGGAAGATAATAGTTGTTAAAAGGTCAGTTGTTAAAAAAAAGAAACCATAACAAGTAACATTCTGAGTTGCAAAGTGGCTGGGTCACTAACAAACTAAATTCCTGGTAGAACAAATGCAGCAATTTATTTGAAGGTGCTTAGGTAAATGGAGCTATGGTTTGAGGAATAACAGAGCCAGGATTAGGAATTTGGGACTTCTGCAGGCTGGCACCAGCACCTTCTAGCAGGCTCTGTGAGCCACCCTGTTGTCACCCTCTCTGAGTCTATCTAGAGAAGGTCTACAATTAGGGCCACATTTCTTGAGCTCAGGATCCAGGGACAGTCTGTCAACAGCTGATGAGCCCTCAGCAAAGGTATCCTCATTTATTATCTTCTCTTCTTCCTCCTCCTCTACCTCCCTCCTCCCCACCGCCCCCCTTTTTAACTTTTGGGAGGTCTCATCTTTGAATAAAATTCTTATATAACACAATTAAAGAAAGGGCTCAATTTTAACCAATTGACCAACTCTATCCTTGAGAGATTCATACAATAAAACTAGGAAAAGTATCTTTTTTCAACCACCTACATAAAAGTTCTCCTATTAGATTATACTTCTAAATCTCATATCTCTGTTGTTAATCTTATTAAAAACTTCCCCATTACCACCTGCCAGGGAGATATTGCCAATTCAGGTCCTATCATTCAGAGACGGTAGATGGCATTTAAGTCTCCTTCCCCTTGGAATGGGGACAGTTCTCAGGTAGAAGCTGGGCCTGTGGTAAACAGGTCAGTGAAGAAGCCTCCTAGGACCTCTGTCCTTGGGAGAAGAACTTGCCCTTGATGATCCACAGTTCTTAACAACAAACACTGGAGCCTGGAATAGAAAGAACCCTCTGGTCATAGTGCCCACACATCACTAAGCTCCTTCACAGGTCTGCTGACAGAACACTGGCTGCCAGGTCTCCAAGTGGGCGGAGAAATGTCAGATCCCCAGACCCAACTTGGCATTTCCTGGAAAAGCCACCAACAGAGTGACCATCAGAGCTTGTTAGCACCAAAAATCAGGGACATAGGTGCTATTCCATATTAGGAGAGAACATAAAGCTTATGGAAACAGAGAAGTCCTACTCATTTCTGTCCTTCAACCGGAAAGAAGAGAATTTGCTGAAAAAGAACCTCAGTTTTCTGGACTCCATGAAGAAATACGAAGCTAATGCCTGGCTAATGGAGCAGAAAGCCTTTTATGAACGATGCCACTCGAAGCTCTGAAAGTCAGAGCTGGCGCATGCTTGGTTGCTAGGCAACAAGGACCTGGTCAAACAGCTCATCTCCAAGAATATGTTGTGTAACTACACCATCACCTTGGTGGATGAGAGTGAGGCAGCAGTGAAGGCAATAATCCAGAACAGGAGAGAGGGGGAGAAGAACTAGATGCTCTTCAGACTTATCCTGGACAAGGACAGACTCTACCCAACCACAGCTTCCAGAGCAACCTTAAAGGCAGACTCTAAAGAGAAGAGTGGGAAGGCAACTGTAAAAATAAGGGGGTCTCCCTCCAGAGGGGAGGGCAAACCAGCTCTGGTTTTATCTTTAGAGTCTTTGGATAATCCAGAGCAGGAAGAAAAACAGAGAAAGCTTCCTGTGGACAGCAGGCCACCATTCAGGGGAGAAGTGATCCTTAGAGACTCCCCTAGCAGGCCTTTGAGCACTGTGCAGAGTCATTTCCAAGATCCAGCCATTGGCAGGAAATCGAAAGGTAAGCTTCTTAAATACATAGTCTATGGCAACAGGAGTGGGGAGCACCCCAAGAAGAAAAGGTCAAGACCCCAGAACAGCCCACATGGCCCAGAGGATGTGAAAATGGACTAGGCACTGCTAACCCAGATCCAAGTTAGCCTAAGGCAGGAGTTTCTCATGAGTGAAAAAGCCAAGTATCTGGAGGACAGAATCCAAAGTCTACCACAGCCCACGTTTTCTCTTTCAAGGTTACTCTTCTAACAGCCCCTAGGAGAAAGGAAGTGAAGGAGTACTGCGTGCTCCAGGAATCAGAACACAGGGTGCAGGAAGAGGGCAGAAAATCATTCTTGAAGAGACTGGAAAACAAACTGGAAGCAATCCCACCACCAAGAAGAACATCTTTTTTCCTAAGGCACCCTTCCCCTTTCCACCCCTTTATCATTCAGCAACTACTTCTTAATACTTACCAAGAAAAATCTTACCCCTGACCTCAAGACTGCTCCGGAACTCAGGGAGAAAATGCTTTTCCTCTTCTATAAAAACATGACAACCAAGGCAGGATTTAACAGTAAGAAAGTGGACCTGGGTCACGACTCGCCCTGCAGCCCTTCAAATGGAGACACGGAGACAAGCAGCGAGCACGAGCAGCAGAGGCAGAGCAGGCTGGGCTGGGCCCGCATCTGGAGCTTCCCACGTAAGCCTTCATATCCACATCAAGGAGGAATATCTAAGAGGAACATGATTCTGGGAAACTTTTTGCCAGTAATGCTCTTACTGTAAAAAGAGAGAGTAAAAGACAATAATTTGGGGAATGTTAGCAAATTTGTTTCTTCAGTGGCTTGGGGAGGGAACAAGAATAGGAACCTGGCTCTAATTTTTGACCTTTTTCAATAAAATCAAACCAATGAAAACTAGTCGACTTGAAAACTAGGAGAGACCTCTCTCTTTTACTCTCCCTCTGCACCCCATCCTCAGCAGGCAAGCCCTATGGGGAGCCTCCTTACATTTAGTTAAGCAAAGAAATGCTGACTGAAGCAAGCAAGTCGCCTGATGATGTGATAAGAGCACCAAACGGGAGGCAGAGATTCTACTTTCTAGCTTCATATAAATTCATATAAATGTAATGACCAGCGTAATCTTGGGCAAAGTGCTTCACAGCTTGAGACCTAAGTTTCCTCATCTATAAAATGAGGGTTGGAGAAGATGATTTTTTAGAAGGTCATTTTTACCCTTACACCTCTACAATACAATTACTTTAACTTGTCACAAAAGCAGATGTTGGATGACTGCCCTTGAGCAAAATAAAACATCTTCAGTCTTTTTTCCTTCCAGTGGTCAGTCCAGTGGTTGGTTAACATTTCAGACTTTTTTCTGAGGTAATATAAGGAAGTTAAAGTCTTCGTTATCAATTAGATGGTCATGAGGTAAACATATAGAGAAGTGGCAATTTTACATTAAAATGAATAATGGTAGGGCTCTCTTTAAATGTTATTTCTCTGTATTTCCTAAATACTTAAGTCCCATGATGACAGCAACCTAAGTAAGTGGAATTCATGTTATAAAGCACATGGCTAAATAACTGCAGGCTAATGTCACCTGAAATCAGATCTGCAGGCAGAGGCTACTCCTGTCCACTGCAGTGGTCTGCACTGTCCCAAATGACTGCATCCACTTCATGTAGATTCAGTGTGAATTTTACTAATTTCCTCTATGGGTTACTTGCATAGAAGTGTTGAAAGCACACAGGTGGTTGTGATGAGAAACAAAAAGCCACTCTTATATAAATAATGGGATTACAAGCATGGTTTTAGAGTGGGGAGTGGGGTGGGGACCTGCAGTAGAGAGAAAGAAGCTCATAAAACTAAAGTTACTTAGGAAAACATGATTGTTTACTCACCACCTTCTTAGGAATATATGGAAAACTGGTTTCCCTCTTATTGCTTTCCAAAACCAGCTACATTTATAAAAGCAGTATAAGGTTGTGCTATCCCTGAACAGTGGAATGTGTGAGGAGCACCTGAATGCCAGAAAAGCTCCATCCAGGACCCCCTCTTCACATGCAGGAACAGCTCTTACACTACTTTTACTGGTAGCTTCTGTGGAGATCTGGAAGTCCAGTTGACAAATCAGGCCCTTTGGTTTTACAAGCATAATTTCATTCATACATTCACTCAACAAATACGTTCTGAACACTGGGGTGAAAAAGACAGACACATTCCTACTCTCATGAAGTAGAATTTAAGGGAAGAGTTAGGCAATAATGAAGTAAGCAAAATAATACACTGTGAAAGGTACTTTGGAATTATGAATATTTTAGGGACTATAGTTTAAATTTGAAAAATATTTCAGTCCTTTTAACAATACATATTGAAGGCAAATGGCATTTTCTTTGGGTTTGGGTACAGGATGCAAGCACATGGGGGCAATTCTGAAATGCATTTTTAGGTAATAGGCTAACTTCCATTTGACAGGCCCAAGTATACACTGTAGTTGTGGTGAGCTGGCATTCTCCTGCTCAATCTCAGCTTGAAGCATTGGAGGTTATTTTCCTGCCCTTGGTGATTATCTCCAGAGCAAGGCTGCCTTCTTAGTTGCCTCAAGAAACCGATTTGATCTCGCTACTGTGAACTTTTTGACCCACTGGTGAGTGGGCCGAACCCAGCAATGTTAGGCAGTGATCAGTCCTGAAAGGTGGACATTTGCTGTAATTGATGATTTTCAAGTTTTGAAATATTTTCACATAGTTTTCAAAAGTTTTCAAAAGTTTTGAAATATTTTCACATAGCTGATATATTTCCTGGGATGACCTTCTTTAAAACTGCGGTAAGAATTGAAGTGGGGGAGGGTATCAGCCAGAAGTGTGCGAGGGACAGAAGGGAAGAGGATGGGAAGGAGTTTCTGAGGCAACCTGGTTGCTCTGTAGCTCTACAAAGCTTGTTTACATTCTGTTCTAGGCACTGGGGGCACAGCCATGATTAAGACAAGGTCCCTGCCCTCATCAGGCTTGGTTTCTAGTGGAGCACAGATAAAAATGAGCAAATAAGTGAACTGCTTTTCATTTTCCTTTCCTTGTGTAACCCTCAAATGCTAGCATTTTCCAGGGATTCTGTCCATGTTCTTTCTTCCTCCCTTTATTCCCTTTCCCTGGTGATTACCTAAAGGTTCATCTATACTGAAGAACCATACATTTTAATCTTGTGTAGGCTTTTCTTTAAACCCTTTTTTTTAACTGCCTCTGAACAGCTCTACTTGTGTAATCTCTCAGACACTTCAACTAAAACATGACCCAAGAGTATTAATGTTCCCTCCAAAACCTGCTTCTCTTCCCTGTAGACCCCACACCACCACTACCAACCCATTAACCCAAACCAGAAATGTGGGAGTTATCTTTGACTACTTTCTCCCAGGAATATCTAATCAGTCACCCAGTCCCAGTCCCTAATATGTCTTAGACTGTCCCCTCCCTTCTATCCTCAGGCTCTTATATACCATTCTAGAATTATGGCAATGGTCTCCTAACTACAAAGACCGCGTGGCACTTATGCTCCTCCAGTCCGTGTTATTATATAAAATGCAAAATGAATTATCTTTGTATTACAGTATCTGCAAAATAAAAGTCCAAAGTCCTTGGTACAGTCTACAAGGTCTTTCATGATCTGACCTGTCTTCCTTTCCAATCCTGTCTTGATCCCTTTGAGCCCTACACTCAGGCATACTGAACACCCTCCACTTGTCTGCCTAGTATACACCCACCCATCCGTTAAGATTCAGCTAATCCTTCACCTCCTAATTGAAAATTTTTTGGATCTGAATTCTCTGTCCGAGCTGTATTTCTACATACTTCTATTACGCTTAGTGGTTTAGATGTATGTCTGGCCCACTAGATTCTGTCTCCCCATAAAAGATTCCTTGATTGAACAAAGCGGCTCTGAAATCAATCTGAAACCTCAGCAAACCTGTAACATGATTAGCATTCAATTGGCATTTGCCAGGTAAATGTTAGTGAACAGAAAAAACTTCACACTTCATTTGGAATAGGACTAGAGGTAGGTTTGAAATCTCCCTTAGAGATCTTTCCTTAGCACCATCCTAAGTGTGCCTAAGTCCTTTCTATAGGTCTGATTTACCAAATAATGAGGAACGTGTGTGTCAGGAAGGAGGAAAGTAAGGGGGATGGTGTAGCAGAACACAATTTTTTTTCTTTTTGCAAGTCTGCTCTCTGGCTCTGGATTTGTTTTTCTAGGAATGAAATCTCAGGTCATGTAGTTTTTCTGGTCACTTTCAGGTAATAAACAGAGCATCTATTTTTCTGGGTATGAAGTCCACACTAGTGAAACATCAAAAGGCCACTCTCTCTCCTAATTGAAAACATAACTCTTGCTCAGGCCTTCTTGGTGGGAAGCCTGAAGATAGGCTCTTCCTCACTTTACCTTCTTTCTCACTCAAAAGCTATTTCTGGACCTTCTGGAAAGGAGGGAATTAGAGGAAAGAATCCTGCCTTATCCAGTTGGTGCAATTATAATAGGATACTGAGCCTTCAGGCAGAGGTGGGGGTTAATGTCTTTCTTTCATGAAGTAGACTCTACAGGGAATCCCAACTGAGAACCTCTGGCTTGGTTGGTAGCTTCCAATTTCTTCTCCTCGCACAGCTTCTACATTTGATGGTACTCAGATGTTGGATGCCTCGCTCCAGAGCAGGAAGCCCACTTGTGCAGGGTAATTTTCAAGACGGCTCGTGACCAGTCTCTTACAACGACCCCATGTGGCCTATAGGAAACATACACTTCAGCCTCATCATTGGTAAATGTGCCCTTTATTCGGCAATATTCTAAACAAAATACAAACAAACCAAACCCAGCAGCATATTAGAAGGTTTGTGTACCATGGACCTGTAGGATAACCCCACAAATGCAGGGTTGGTACAACATACCAAAATCCATCAATGTGATAAAGGACAAAACCCACATGACCATCTTAATAGAAGCAGAAGAAGCATCTGACAAAATCTAATATCCTTTCTTGAGAAAAAACACTCAACAAACTAGAAACGGAAGGAAAATTTCCTCAACCTGAAGCAGCTATGAAAAACCTACTGTTAGCATCACACTCAATGGTGAAAGATTAAATGCTTTCCTCATAAAATCAGGACTAAGATAAAGATATCTGTTTCTGCCACTTCTATTCAATATTGTACTAGAGGTGCTAGCCAGGGCACTTAGAAAAGAAAAAGAAATAAAAAGAACCCAGAGTGAAAGGGAAGAAGTTAAACTATTTCTATTTGGCAGATGCATGATCTTGTATATAGAAAATCCAAAAGAACAAAAAGAATAAAATACTTAGGAAAATATTTAACCAAAGAAACCAAGACTTGTACACTGAAATCTATGAAACATCAATGAAAAAATTAAAGACCTAAATAAATGCAAAGACATCCATGTTCATGAATTGAATACCTTTATATTGTCAAATTAGTGATATTCCCCATATTTATTTACAGATTCAACACAATCCCTATCAAAATCCTAGCTGCCTGTTTTGTAGAAACTGATAAGCTGACCCTAAAATTCACATGGAACTGCAAGGCACCCAGAATAGCCCAAATGACCTTGAAAAAGAACAAAGAAGATTCACACATCCCAAATTCAAAACTTCCTACAAAGCTACAGTAATCAAGACAATGTAGTACTGGCATAAGGACTGACATATAGGTCAATGGAATGAAAATGAGAGTCCAGAAATAAAGTCTTATATTTACTGTCAATTATTTCTCCATAAGGGTGCCAACACTATTCACAGGGAAGTTAAGTCTTTCAACAACTGGTGCTTGGACAATTGGATATACACATGCCAAAAAATGAAGCTGGACTCCTATAATGCACCACATGCAAAAATGTATTAAAGATCTAAATATAGGAGCTAAAACTACAAGACACATATGATTTTTTAAGATATGACACCAAAAGCACAAGCAACAAAAGAAAAAATAATTTGGACATCACCAAAATTGAAGTCTTTTGTACTTCAAAGAACACCATCAATAAAGTGAAAATACTATCCAAAGGATGGGATAAAATATTTGCAAATAACTTATCTGGTAAGGGACTTGCATCAGAATTAAAGAACTCAATAATAAAAAGACAACTCAATCAAAAAATGGGGAAATGCTCTGAATAAACATGTCTCTAAAGATGATAAAATGGCCAAAAGCACATGAAAAGATGCTCAACATCATTAGTCATTAGGAAAATGCAAATCAAAACTGAGATACCGGGGCTTCCCTGGTGGCGCAGTGGTTGAGAATCTGCCTGCCAATGCAGGGGACATGGGTTCGAGCCCTGGTCTGGGAAGATCCCACATGCCACGGAGCGACTGGGCCCGTGAGCCACAACTGCTGAGCCTGCGCGTCTGGAGCTTGTGCTCCGCAACGGGAGAGGCCGCAATGGTGAGAGGCCTGCGCACCGCGATGAAGAGTGGCCCCCGCTTGCCACAACTAGAGAAAGCCCTCGCACAGAAACGAAGACCCAACACAGCCAAAAATAAATAAATTAATTAATTAATTTAAAAAAAAACAAAAACAAAAAAACTGAGATACCGTTTCACTCCCACTAGGATGGCTGGAATCAAAGTCAGATAATAAGCGTTGGCCAGGATGTGGAGGAATAAGAACTCACAAGTTGCTGGTGCGAATGTAAAATAGTGCAGCCACATTGGAAAACAGTTGGCAGTTCCTTGAAAGGATTGGGCATATGACCCAGGAATTCACTCCTGTGTACACAGCCAGAAGAAATGAAAGCTTATGTCCACATAAAAACTTGTACACAATGTTCATGGTTGTAGTACTTAAAATAGCCAAACAGTGAAAACTAACAAATATCTACCAAATGAACAAAAATATGGTATAGCAATACAATATTATTCAGCTATAAAAAGAAATGAAGTATTGATACATGTTGCAACATAGATGCACCTTGAAAACATTGTTCTAAGTGAAAAAAGCTAGACACAAAAGGCCACATGTTTTATGATTCTACTGATATGGAATGTCCAAAATAGGTAAATCTATAGACAAAAAGTAGATAAGTAGATTAGTGGTTAGCACTTGGAGAGCAGGGAGAGATAGTCACTTTTAATGGGTACAAGATTTTTTTCTTTTTTTGCAGTGATGAAGATGCTCTGGAATTATATAATGTGATGCTTGCACAATTTTGTTAATATTCTAAGAGCCACGAATTATATACCTTAAAGGGGTGAATTTTATTATGTGAATTATCTTAATTAAAAAAACAAAGATGAGGGAAAACACCCCTCCTCCATTTTGAGGTAGATGAGGAAGGGTTAACTCCTGCAAAAGAAATCACTACAAGCATCTCCAGCCTCTCAATGGATTCCCTCTTCTGTCTTGCAACAGGTTGCCTAGCATCTGTATCTCAACTTCACTGAGTCTTGGATATGATAATCCAAGCTGAAGGAAGGGCAGGGCCAGGACTGAGACCCAGTCATCCAACTCTGAAGGTTGTGCCCTCAATCTGTGCACTATTTACTAGACACATGCCCATCACATTTTCTATGGTTTCCTGGAGACTGAAGGATAGGATAATTATTCCAGGTCCTGTTCAGCTGAACATTAAGAATCCTGATTTAAGGGTCAATTTGTAGCAATGGTTATAAGGTTCTGACAAAACAGGTATTCATCATGGTGAGTGCTTCATTTAGTATAAAAAACACAGTATTTAGCAAAGAATAGTTCCCTGATATAAGGGTTTGGCAACAGCAGGATGGTGTAAGACACCCGCTCCCATCTCCACTGGGAGAGGAGTGTAGCCACAGAGGCTGGCTGCACAGAGGCTCCTGGTTGCCAGAGCACATCCATAAAGCAGGAAAATCTTGCCCTCAAGGACTTTGTTCTTTTCATCCTTCCCCTCTTAGTAATCTACCTTCTCACAGGCTGAAATGACAGAGCCGGTCATTCTGGGGAGCCACTTCCTCCAAGAGCAAGTTCTTTAGCCACTAAATATTCAAATATTTAAAAATAAAAACCTTTTTGGGGGAGGAGGGAGAGGAGATAGGAGACTGAGGCCATTTTTAGTGGAAAAAAGAGAAGCTTCATTGAACATTCTATGGCACGCTGAGTCATTTTCAATCATTCATCAGGTGGTGATTGACAAGCTAGTGGAAAAATAGAGCTAATCCTTTAACAAAGTTATTATGCAACTACTACATGGCAGAGGCACAAAGATAAACAATCTTCCCCATGAATCTGCCCACGTCAGGTAATGATTATGGGAAAAAAAGAAAAATCCCAGTGATTCCTCACTGTTCGATGTGCCCAAACATTCATGTACTACCAAATGGAAGTTTGGGTTGCTGTTAGGTTACAGAGGCACTCTGGGGATTGATGAAGTCTTTATGGGTGAGGGGCTCTTAAAATTTTGGCCTTCAAGGTTACTTGAGAAATATGAATTAAACACAGCATGTGAAGATGTGGGTGGGTTTGCAGGGAGACATGCCTGTAACTGATGGTAAAATTGGAAAAGGTGGGGCTGAGCCTATGGAGGGTTTTGGAAACAGGCTTGCAGATTTATTCAAAGGGGAACAAGTTTTGAAGCAAAGGATATTTAAATTAGCAAAATTGTGTTTTGGCAGAACAAAAAAGAATGCAAGAGGACGTTAGGCAGATGAGTTAGGAAGCTACTAACAGCATCCAGGTGAGTCAGAGGATCAGGGGCTGAAAGGAAGTATGATGAATGATGGAGGGGGAAAGAAATGATACAAGCTGTGATAATTGAGGGATGAGGGATTCTGAGTTGAAAATGATGCTTTTAAGGAAGAAACAATAAATGGTAGGTAGAGACATAAGAGTTTCATTTTTAAGTGCATTGATTTTGAGGTACCAGAAAGCTATTCTGGGGATAGAGACTGAGCAGAAGACATGGATTTGAGGAAGAATCTTTTTGAGTGGTGGAGGTGTACCAGACAGAATTGGCAAGTACAGGCCAGAACTTTACAATTATAGTAGTATCCATCCAACTGAAAAAAGGACAGTAGCAGCTGAACCAAGTTCAGGGTGCTGCCAAGGTTAGAGTTCTCACTGGCAAGTAGGAGGCTATGAGTATCTTTCAGGAGAGCATTTTTAGCACAGCAATAGTTTAGCAGCATTTCTCACAGGGACTACACATCTGCACCAAAATCTCCCTACAGTGGTTAACAAAAGTCAACTACTGGATTTGAATAGGGGAAAAGAAAAAGTCTTGGGACTCTGCACTAGTAACACTCTCTAGCCTCCCCAGGAAATTATACACTAACACTATGGGTAAAAGAAGACGAGAGGGAGCCAGAGGAAGCTGTGCTTTGAATTCTCTTGTGGCTCAGGGAAGGGGTAGGGAGGGTAAAGATGGTCCTTAGAAGCCAGTGGAAGGTCAAAAAAGAAATTTAAGGTAAACAGGTAAGGGGAGCATGACTACAGATAGAGCAGCCTTGGGAAGACACTCCTTCCAATGACAGTTTGCATGAAATTCTTGAGAAAACCCCTTAAAGGGGCCTGAAATCCCAGCACAGTCATGGTATTATGGGAACAGGGAGTGATGTTGCCAGGTTACAATCATGTCTTTTCTAATAAGATGGACCTGTGCCAATGGGGAAATGAATACCATTAGCAAGTTCTGTTTGGAGCCTCATTTCATGTATCTCCCTGCTTAGGTATGTATCCCAAAATAAAGCTAGGGAAGTTGTCATTGGATTTTATCACACAACTAAGCACAGCCCAGGAAAGTATATAGGGGAGGAAATCCAACTCAATTTGCTGAAGCTGTCAGGCTCCAGAAAAGTTTGGCTACAGGCCGTGTTTTTATTTTATGTTTGAAATATTCAGTAACAATGATGTGTAAGAGAAAGTTTGTATTTTATTTGGAAAACCAATTACTTTAGTTTATGATTCTTTATTTCCTCCAGAGCTTCCTGCTGATCCAGGCAAGAGAGTACTTTATAACACGACATCTGGGGTAGATATCTGCTACAGTCAAAATTTCTATTTTTTTCCTCTTCCTAAAGATATTGTCCCGTGACATTTTTGTAAACAGTAGTGAAAAGGAGGCAATGATAAAAAGAAGTGGTAACATGCCCAGGATAATTAGTTACTAAGCAAGTGAGAGCAATTAGTCTAGACAACCAATGAATTTTTCTCTTAAAATATTTTCAAGGGTAGGTTTATTTTCAACTGTTTGTTAAAAGTCTATTTGATGTGAATTCTATGTCTGATAACCTATACTCAATTACTATTCAAAAACTTCACACATATTATTACAACTGTAGAACTTCAATACTGTAGTGATAATAAAACTTGAGAACCAAAGAACACAAATTTCTTCATGAATTTATTATACAAAACGCCCCCAGAGTATTTGATTTCTCTTATTCTCACTTTCATTATACACAAGAAGCACAGGAATGAGAGGCCTTTTAAGATGACTGTAGTAGCATGAGGGTCCCTTGCATCAAGGTAGTGTACATACCTTAACAGTGTTCTAAAGGCTGGCCCAGAAAAACCCCATGTTACTTTATCACAATATGGAAAGCAATGTCTTCTTTTTCCACTAAATTATGGTGAAAAATGTCACTTTTATTTAGCATTATGGTACATAACAGTTAAGTCTCAATTACTAAAAGAATTAAAATAATTCTTAAAGACATCCTCTTTCCCCCTCCAATGATTTGAAAGCTGTATTTTTCCTGCCAATTTCAAACAAATCATCAAATTGATCTGTCATAGTCAGTTAAAACAATCAGAGGCACAAGCTCAGCACATTAGCTGTAACTTGTAGTAAAAGGATATATCAATATGTCTCTTCTCAGTTAAAAATACATAATCCTTTTATTTTATATTGCAATAAAAGAAATTAACAACACAGACACAGAAGACTAGAAAGGGGAAGAAACTACTTACTTCTGAATGTCCAGTAATTTAAACCAACCTGTACTTTTCCATAGTACATGAAAGTATTATTTAACACTTACTTTTTGAAATAAACTTTAATCTTTGGGGATAGACAATGTAAATAGGACTTAAGAGTAATAGTTCCATTCACTTCCAGGTCTCTGCTTACTGTATGATTAGGTAAAACAAGGCACAGTAGCCATCCTTTCCATTATGTTCCAACACTGATCATGTGCCTTGATAAAATGGCTGATTAGATAAGATGATGGCAACATGAAGGGAAGACTTTGGATTGTCTATTTAAAATGCGGGTAATAAGCAATTAATAAAAAATTTATTTTAAGTGCACTTTCACATGCTTTATGTTTATAATAAACAACAAACTTCCTACCTTTCTTGCAAAGGGTTTGACTACCATTTCTTTTGGCCAAATGCACTTTTCCCCAGTAAACTTAAAACAACAACAACAACAACAGTGACGACAACAACAAATCCCTGTCCTTCCATATACTAAGAAAGAGGATTGGCTACTGAAACAGTTCATTGCAAGACACATGAAGACGACATACTGTGGCATGAGTTGTTTTTAATTTGTTGTGCTGTTACTAAAGTAAAGTTCTGAGGGCTGCAGTTAAACATTCCAAGTTCTCCCTTCCATCTTTATTGATTTTAAGATTTTGCACAGAAAACTCTTTGGGGACTAGAACAGCAGCAACTGCATCACACTGTTTTCAAGACTTCAAGTTTCAAAAGCAAATTGTTTAAAAAAAAAATACAGCTCCTGATTTGAGTTAGATACAGGGACAAAAAAATAGCACATACTTGAAGGTTACATGGTCTACAAATGGTGGCAATATTTTCCTTGGGAGAGTAGTTTGTTGGTATATATTTTTTAAATATGCAAAAAGGCTCAACCTCAAGCAGTAATAAACACAAGCAAAAGTGATTTAACCCTTAAAATAAATATTCAGAAAAACCTCTCTGTACATACAAGTGAAAGAATAAGTAACACTTTCACTGAAGCAAGAAAAAAAAAAAATAATAATAATAAAGGATTTGTTCATGTAAGTAGCTGAAATCTGCTGCTCCAGCCCACATATCCCCAATAAAGAAGGGAGGCACAGACATAGGTGACTACTGTGGTTCACTATTTTACAGCCTTTTTGTACTGGGTCACTATCACCACCAATTTTATCCCTCTTGTTATATTTATTAAAATTTTAAATTTTTTTCTTTCCCTCCCCCCTTTTTTTTTGTTTTTTACAGCATGCCAAATCCTTTGGCATAAGTGATGGCCTTCAACAATCTCTCTTTAAGTTTTTCTTTGCTTGAATATTCCGGAAGTAAAAGGACATTAAAGCAAGTATGAGATGTAGGTAACCTATATAGAGAGAAAGGGGAAAAATAGGAAAATAAGTCATGGGAAATACGCTCAGTATTAAATGATCCTACTTTAGATGGTATATATGTTGAGATGGTTTGCAATGCAGACTATACATTAATGCAAGTCATGGATAAACTTTCTGCTCTTGCCATACAACTACCAAACAGCAGTTTGTCTCTATCTCATAAATTACTCAATGCTAATAATGATGATGGTCGATGACAACATATTGCATCCACAAAATTATTACCACATACCAGATATTGTTTTAGGTACTTAACCCTGAGAGCTCATTTAACTAAATTTTCTCACAATAAACCTACAGACTGGGTGTCAAGTTTCCCCACTGTAGAGTTGAAGTCACTGAGAAGTTAAGTAACTTACTCAAAGGTGGAGGTAATATATTCAAACCTCGTTTCCAAAATTTCAGTCTGGGCTCTTTAATGCTTATTAGAAATATTCCTGTATGACTATGTAATTGATTTGATAACCAATAAATTTACATTAATACCAAGTAATAGACAATACCAAATAATATCAAATAATGTAGAAAACTAATAGAAATGTTTCTATACATTCAAGCTATTAAATATACTACTGCTCACATATGGTCGCTATGCACCAAATGTTAACTTACACGATGGAGAGGAAACACAATTAATGTAAAGACTATGAAATCAGTGATTCTACCATAATCTAGGACTGAACAGACAATCTCCTGAGCCTCAACTTTACCATTCTAAACAGATGACATAATATGGCTTTCAATCAAAAAATTCTCAACCAAAAACTAAATGAATCACACCAATTTATAAAATTTCAAATCAAGTGAACTCCATAATAATTTTTAACCTGGCCAGTGTTCAAAAATTTTCTCAAACATTAACAGCAAAATATTCTCTGAACTAATATTTCATGTGGTTTGAAGATTTCTATATAAAATTGCAAAAGTGCTCAGAAGCTTCTGGATAGATCACACATGTGTAATGTGGAATGCAAGGTTTTCAGTATACAGTCACAATTTAATAATTACCTTTCTGTGTCTGGGCCATTTTTGGCTATAATCATCTTTAATTTTCCTAGTCCGCCCACAGGTGCCCTGTCTGTGCCCGTTGTAAACTGCAAGAAGAGTCTTTTCTGCTCATCTGTAAATGAATGAACGATTTCCCAGAACTCCCTAATGAGAAAAGATAAAATACTGATTTTAGTTTGGCATTCATTATAATGAGCACTAATGTAAGTCTATGATTTGCATTAAAACCGTAATAGGAGATAACCTGGAAGTTAATATCAAGTATCCTGAAGATTCTTTTCTGGTCATCTAGGACCTAGGAATTCCACTATGCAAATTTATCTGAAGGAAACAGTTTTTAAAAATATAAGAGCTCTTGTTCATCACTACATTACCTACAACAGTAAAAACTGGTAAACCTAAGTGTCCAACAAAAGGAAATAATTATGTAAATTGTAAATATATAATCAGTAACAAACAAAAGACAAAATGTGTGTACTGTGAAAAATTAACTCTGGATGTCTTCAGGTGTGTGTGTGTATTTTATTTACCCCTCCTTCTTTATTTTCTTTGTCTACGTGTGTGCGTGTGTGTATATATTTTATTTACCCCTCCTTTATTTTGTCTGCTCATACCTTACACAACTTTGGGGGAGAAGGTGATACAGATTAGAGACAAAAGGAAAAGAAAAAAAAATAAAAAACAAACCCCACACCTAAAAGTACTAATAAAAAAGTATACAATTATTATATAATCAATATCAATAGTGTGTGCTGTGGAAGGGGAGATGGGGGATTATTCTGATATATCTGTCATCTGCAGTTATTTTAAGAGAATAATTTAACCCCTGGCATTCCTAAAACCTATGTGATAAAAGTCATGTTATAATGATGCTTGTTAAACTTACTCTAAAAACATAATGCAAGCACATTAAGAACAATCCTGGCATGCTTGTTTGAATAATAATCCATAAATTTAACATACACACTACTTCTCAGATAAAAATTTTTAAGATTTTAGAAAACAAAAACATTTTTAACTGGTGAAAGAACGCATTTTTTAAATTTAATTTTTATTTTATATTGGAGTATAGTTGATTTACAATGTTGTGTTAGTTTCAGGTGTACAGCAAAGTGATTCAGTTATACATATATCCATTCTTTTTCAGATTCTTTTCCAATATAGGTTATTACAAAATACTGAGTTCCCTGCCCTATACAGTAGGTCCTTGTTGATTATCTATTTTATATACAGTAGTGTGTATATGTTAATCCCAAACTCCTAATTCATCCCTCCTCCCACCTGTCCCCTTTGGTAACCATTAAGTTGGTTTTAGAAGTCTTTGAGTCTGTTTCTGTTTTGTAAATAAGTGCACTTGCATCATTTTTTTTTAGATTCCACATATAAGTGATATCATATGGTATTTGTCTTTCTCTGATTTACTTCACTTAGTATGATCATCTCCAGGTCCATCCATGTTGCTGCAAATGGCATTATTTCATTCTTTTTTATGGCTAAGTAATATCCATGGTATATATGTACCACATCTTCTTTATCCATTCCTTTGCTGATGAACATTTAGGTTGCTTGCACGTCTTGGCTATTGTAAATAGTGCTGCAATGAACACTGGACTGGAGTGCATGTATCCTTTCGAATTATCCTTTTCTCCAGATATATGCCCAGGAGTGGGATTGCTGGATCATATGGTATCTCTGTTTTTAATTTTTAAGGAACTTCCATACTATTCTCCATAGTGGCTGTATCAATTTACATTCCTAGCAACAGTGCGGGAGGATTCCCTTTTCTCCACACCCTCTCCAGCACTTACTTTTTTGTAAGTTTTTTGATGATGGCCATTCTGACCGGTGTGAGGTGATATCTCATTGTAGTTTCTATTTGCATTTCTCTAATAATTAGCAATGTTGAGCATTTTTTCATGTGCTTTTTGGTCATCTGTATGTCTTCTTCGGAGAAATGTCTATTTAGATCTTCTGCCCATTTTCTGATTAGCTTGTTTTTTGATATTCAGCTGCATGAGCTGTTTGCATATTTTGGAGATTTCTTTTTATTTATTTATTTATTTATTTATTTATTTATGGCTGTGTTGGGTCTTTGTCTCTGTGCAAGGGCCTTCTCCAGTTGCGGCAAGCGGGGGCCACTCTTCATCGCGGTGTGCGGGCCTCTCACCATCGCGGCCTCTCTTGTTGCGGAGCACAGGCTCCAGACGCGCAGGCTCAGTAGCTGTGGCACACGGGCCTAGTTGTCCCACGGCATGTGGGATCTTCCCAGACCAGGGCTTGAACCCGTGTCCCCTGCACCAGCAGGCAGATTCTCAACCACTGCGCCACCAGGGAAGCCCCATATTTTGGAGATTAATCCCTTGTTGGTCACTTCGTTTGCAAATATATTCTCCCATTCTGTGGGTTGTCTTCTTGTTTTGTTTATGGTTTCATTTGCTGTGCAAAAGCTTTTAAGTTTCATTAGGTCCCATTTGTTTATTTTTGTTTTTATTTTCATTATTTCAGAAAGATATTGCTATAATTTATGCCACAGAGTGTTCTGCCTATGTTTTCCTCTAAGAGTTTTATAGTATAGTCTTACATTTAGGTCTTTAATCCATTTTGAATTTATTTTTGTGTATAGTGTTAGAGAATGTTCTAATTTCATTCTTTTCCATATAGCTGTCCAGTTTCCCCAGCACCACTTACTGAAGAGACTGTCTTTTCTCCACTGTATATTCTTGCCTCCTCTGTCATAGATTAATTGACCATAGGTGTATGGGTTTGTATCTGAGCTTTCTATCCTGTTCCATTGATCTATATTTCTATTTTTGTGCCAATACCAAACTGTTTTGATTACTGTAGCTTTGTAGTATAGTCTGAAGTCTGGGAACCTGATTCCTCCAGCTCCATTTTTCTTTCTCAGGATTGCTTTGGCTATTTGGGGTCTTTTCTGTTTCTGTACAAATTTTTAAAATTTTCTTCTAGAAAATGCCATTGAAAATTTGATAGGAATTGGATTATCTGTAGGTTACCTTGGGTAGTATAGTCATTTTGACAATATTGAATCTTTCAATCCAAGAACATGGTATATCTTTCCATCTGTTTGTGCCTTCGATTTCTTTCATCAGCATCTTATAGTTTTCAGAGCACAGGTCTTTTTTCTCCTTAGGTAGGTTTATTCCTAGGTATTTTATTCTTTTTGATGCGATGGTAAATGGGATTGTTTCCTTAATTTCCCCTTCTGATCTTTCATTGTTAGTGTATAGAAATGCAAGAGATTTCTGTATATTAATTTTGGATTCCGCAACTTTACCGAATTCATTGATAAGCTCTAGTTTTCAGAAGAATGCACTTTAATATTTATTTGAAAGTTCTTTCCAGAAACTTGGCAGAGAATGTCACAGTTCCTACATCCATAATTACAATTCTAGTTTTTGATATTCTAGTATTCCAGTATACAATTTCTATTACCAAAATGCTAGTATTTTTGTTGGTGTAATGCCATTATTTCTAACATAGCTTAGCAGCTTTATTAGAATTCTTGGCTCTCTCCACTTCCCTTCCCTGACACTCTAATATCCTCCCCACCCTTCAGTTCTTGCAAACCCCCCATTCACCTAGAGAAAAGAATTTTAAAAAAACTACACAACAGGAAATTGGACATGGAACGTACAGGCACAACTCTCAGGAAGGAGTGAAATCATACCACAGTTTAGGTCATTCCTTTTGGGTGGCTGGCAAGAAAAAGCAAGTCTGCTGTAACCCAGAGCCCTTTGTCAGGGCAGAAAAGCTTCCTCACCCTTCAGGAGTGTTCTAAAGCCAAACTGAATCAGCCACACCTGAAGAGGCAGACCAACGGGTGCCCTTGAGTAGAGGAGACAAACCCTGAAGGAAGTAGCAGACCAGCAGTGGTCACTGTGACAAGTTTAGCTGTTTCTGGTTCTTTCTAAAAAATTAGAACTTAAAATATTAGGTTAGTATCAGTTTATATAATGAAAACACTTACTGAGCAAAATTCTTCTTTTCCTATAAGTGTTATGTTCTACATTAAAACTGTGAACTAAGAATGCAACTATTTAGAAAACTGAAGATGAAAAAAGAAGTTGTTGTGTTTCTACATTAAAGTGGTAGCTGTATGGATTGCATCCCACTCACATCTTCTAAAATCTATCCAGTACATAAAGGAGACAAATTCCAATAAAAACACCCATAATCTATGCCTAAGTTAACTAGAAAAACAGAGTGGAAAACTCAAACTGACATGTAAACTGGAGTTTATATACACCTGAGTCCACACTAGCAGAGTTCAGCAGGAGCTATGTGGAAGAACGGGGTGTGCAAAATAACATGGGCTATGGTTCACCCGAAAAGGGCAGAGCCCCACCCCAAGAGTGAACTACTAAGGGCAGGTAAGAGCACTGGCAACAGGAAAGTATCTTGGACCAAATATGGCAGTCTTAGGAAGACATCATGCCTGAAAGGGATAGGGGGCACCCTGGAAAGCAGAGGTGTCCCTTGAAAGTAGCTTCTGGTTGTAAAGGGATGAAAGCAGCTGACAAAAATTGGCACTAGTCAGGTAGAAGGCACTGGGCCACATAAACACACATGGAACTCAGTGAGAGATGGACAAATCTGAAATAGAAATTAGAATTCTCTAAAATACTCAAGAAATATGCAAAATAAACTTGGAAATAAAGCTAATTTATGTGGTGACTAAAGAAACAATATGACTAAAATTTCTACTATGGACGTAGGAGGTCAGAAACAGAAAAGCAAAAATAAAAAGTATTTTTAAAGAACTAAAGAAATATAAAGTATTTAACTGCATAAACATAATAGTTTTCATTTGCAAAAAAACCCCTGTAAGCAAAGTCAAAAGACAAATGACAAACTAGGAAAAAATATCTGCCAATTTATTCAAGTGCTAATCTCCGTAATACAAATATAAAGTTTCTAAAAATTAAAATGACTGAGCAGCAAAATGAGCAGAACTATAAAAATTACTAATAGCTCTTAAGTATAAGAAAAGATGCCCAACCTCCCTCATTCATAACGAGAAAACCACAAATTATAACTAAACTGAAATGCCATTTCTCAACTAACAGACAGGTTAAACAGCTGAGTTTAACAACACACTGGGTTTGGGAAAATTGTAAGAAATGAGATACTCATATATTACTGGTGGGAGTGCAAAATGTCACAATTTCTGTGAAGGAGAATTTGGCAGTATTTAGCAAAATTACGTATGTATCTACCATTTGGTTCAACAATCCCACTTTTAGCACCACTTCCCAATTTAATGATGTCTCTACATATGTATGGAATAATCCGTATGCAATATGATTCACTGTGACATTCTTCTAACAGGGCTGGAAATAACCAACATGTCTGTCTACACAATATGACAGTATTCAGCCACACTTTTTTTTTTACTGCTAAAGTAAAAAACGTAATAGGACCCAGGGTCTCCTAACAACACAGCCAAAATGTCCAGCATACAATCCAAAATCACCTCTCAAACCAATAACCAGGAAAATCACATGAAAGAAAGAGAATCAACCAATGTCAACACTGGGATGAATAAGATACTGGAATTAACTGACAAAGATTTTAATGAGGTCATCATAAAAATGATTCTACAAGCAATTACAAGTTCTAGTGTTTCAAAACTGAAAAATTAGAAACTCTCAGCAAAAATTAGAAGTTATAATAAAAAAGAGCCAAATGGAAATTACAGAACTAAAAAACAGAGTAAGAGAAAAACACGAGATGGGCTCAATAGTAGAGTCAAGATGACCAAGGATAAAAATCTGAACAAAAGAGAAAATAGACTGAAAAAAGATAAATAGAGCCTCAGGTACATGTGGAACAATGACAAATGACTGAACGTTGGTATCACTAGAGGCATAGAAAGAAAGGAAAAAGAGGGATTTCTCTGGTGGTCCAGTGGGTAAGTCTCCGTACTCTCAATGCAAGGGGTCTGGGTTTGATCCCTGATCAGAGAACTAGATCCCGCATGCATGTCGCAACTAAGAGTTCACAAGCCACAACTAAAGATCCCACATCCACAATGAAGATCCTGCATGCCACAACTAAGAGTCGGTGCAGCCAAAACAAATAAATAAAGGAATACTTAAAAAAAAAAAAAGGAAAAACAGAGTGGTACTGAAAAAGTATTTCAAGAAATCATGGCTGAAAACATCCCGTGTTTGGAAAAAGACACAAACCCAGACTTAAGAAGCTAAGAAACCCCAAATAGCACAAACAAAACTGTTCTTCAGAAATAAAGGGGAAGTCACCCTCAGGCAAAGGAAAACTAAAAGAATTTGTCATTAGCAGATCTGCCTTTGAAGACTAACTAAAGGAAGTGATAAAAGATGGACTCTGAGGCAAACAGAAGAAAGAACAGAAATAGTAGAAATACAGGTACATACAACAGCCTACCATCCTCCTCATGAATTTTATAAATCATATGTGATGACTGCTACAAAAATTATAACAGCATTAATATTCAAGACAACGATATTTAAAAGTGGGGTTTTCCATACTTCATGGGAAGAGATTTTGATAGCAATATCACATATGTATAATGTAATACCAACAGCAACCATGAAGAACACTATACTAAGCAACACACACAAAAAAAGAACACTAAAGTCATGAAGAAATCCTTAAAAATGTTCAAGTAACTAAGTACCCCACAGAAGGCAAAAAGGCATCAACAAGGAACCATAAAGAAACAGAAAACAAATAAAATGGTAGACTTGAGCCCTAACATACCAATAATTACCTTGAATACAAATGGCCTAAATATACCAATTAAAGGCAAAGATTGACAGACATGAGTCAGCTATTTTTAAGAAACTCATTTCAAATTCAGCAACAAAGATAGGTTGAAAAGTAGAAAGACATAAAAAGATATATCATGCAAACAAAAAGCAAAGCAATACAAAACCAGGAATGGTTGTATCAGATTCAGAGCAAAGAAAATTACAAGACATAGAGACCTTACATAATGATGGGGGGTGGGGGTGGGGTGGGGAGTCAAATTAGAAGTATGGGATTAACAGATACAAACTACTATACATAAAATAAATAAGCAACAAGCATTTACTGTACAGTACAGGGAATCATACCCAATCTTATAATAACCTATAATGAAATATAATCTGCAAAAAAAAAAAACACGATGTTGTACACCTGAAACTAACACAATATTGTAATACTGCAAATCAACTATACCTCAAAAAAAATTTTTTTAAAGCATTCACATATGATCTTAAGATATGTATCAAGTAGGAATTATGTTATATAAAAGATAGAAATAAAATTAAGACCTTAACTTAAAAAGTAATTTCTCCATAAGGAGGAGCACGAGATATCTTCAACTATTCTCAGGGAAACATTAAGATGCTACACAGTCATAACTATCTGTGGTCAATAATATCACTAACAGAGATACTGCTGTGATAATACTCACAAGTGAGGTTATCCTTTCATCATGTTATCTCAACCCTTTTATGGGTCACCTTTGAACTTCAAGTAAATAGCAGAACCGTGGTTGCTAAAAGTAAAAAAGCTCACAACTGCTGCTAGAAATGACCAAGGGTGTGCTAAATAGAGGAAATATCAGTAACCTCCCACAAACCAGAATGAAGAATAAAATAACAGAACAAAAGAAAATAATAGAACATAAAATAATATAAAATATTTATTTCTAGATACAATTGATATTCATTATGGTTTTCACACACTTGAGTCTTAGAGTAATAACCTTCAGAGACAACCTCCAGGAATGCCTTCCCATCTCACTCCACCAGTGACTGCCAAAAGGGCATCTTTGTCCCCTTAAACCCACCTTAGCAGGAGAGGAAGAAGCCTATGTCTTTCAGGATTGGACGGTAGTAAAGAAAAGAAGACAATAGCATTTGCTAGGAAGCAGTTAAGACTGGGAATCTCTGCTTCTTTCTGTGAGAATTTGGAGTCTTCAGATGTACAATAACAATTCTAGTATGTATCTTGCCATGTTGTAAGGATTAAATCAAAGAATGTACCATTTCACACAAAAGATGCTTCATATAGGGTAGGTAAGTAACATTTCACAGAGTTCAAAAGAAAGGAGAAATACTCGGAAGTGATAGTTCTATTTTCCTCATCATGTAACCGGCAGTAAGCACATTCTAACCAGAATTACTAGGAATATTAGATACTTTATACCCCCAATGCAGAAAAAAGCATGCCACTTACATAAAACACATCAGTCAGGAAATAAATCACAAGATTAACAATAAGAACTGGTGATTGATTATATTACAAATATACCTCCAATTTTATAGATTGAGAATTTGTGAGTTTGCTTATTTGGGAAGTAAAACCTGGAGACAAAGGTCCAAAGCATAAAGCACACACCCCTTTGGTGAATTAAATCTTCCTTTTAAGAATTAAGCACCTTACCTAATCACAACAGAGTCCCTGGTATAGCCACCATCATATTCTGTAGTTTCTTCTAGTGCCTGGAAATCTAGATTCTGCAAATTCAAGAAAACATGTCTTAACATCTATACCACACCATTACAAACAATTAATCAATAGAAGATATTTTTGCAAACCCTTGCTTTCTTACCCGGCTTCCACAAATAAGCAATTCGATTTCCTCTGGTCTGAATAAGTACTTTAAAGGAGATTCATTAGTCACCATATGAAAACCTCTCCGAAAAGCCTTGAACTGTTTTTCTACTGATTTATTGAGAATGTAGTCAGAATAGAGATTGACAAATTCCTGCAGAAAATATTAACCACGAGAACATCTTATAATATGCAGTACAACAAAACACAACGAGCTACAGGGCTGAATAACTTTTTTGTTTTTATTTTCCCAAAGAAAAAACATTCAAGAATATTTTTTAAAATTCAAACTTTACACACACAAAGGAAAACACCTTTAACAATTTCACAGCTCTCTATTATAGTCAATATTAAACTGTAAAAAGGTCATGCACAAATAAGTTGATACAATTTTAAAGTTCTCTCAATTAGGTATGCAAACAAAGAGACATTTAAACCATTTATACATCAATTTATAAAAGCTAACATTTTTAATAAAGTGCAATGTACTGGATATGTATAAGCAAACAAGGAGGTCGCATGTTTTCTATTCTAGAATATTTGGGGAGCTGCCTACTGTATCCAGTTCAACAAAAATATTGGTGTTTTAACTGATGCACAAGCTACTATACCAAATCATAAATGGAAAACATACTTTTGTATCCTAACTTAGTGAATATAATACTTTATCAAAAATTTTATTAATATAAACACACACTTATTAAAGGTTTTATACATATCATAATTTCCCTGTTATGTTCTGGGTTATTCCCCTGTTTCCAGATGCATACTTTTCTAGTCAACAGAAAACACAGAACTGACTTCTTTAAAGTATTCTTTAATACTTTTCAGATGTATACTTAAGGCACATATATGTGTGAGTACATTAAATGCAATTATCATCTGCTTGGTTATAAGGACCTTAATTACAAGGTCCCTGTTTCCCTCCCCTCTACAGCTTAATATGAGAAACACCCCACTTCATGCTTTATACCACAGCCACACTGAGCCATTCACTACCTCCTACGCATGCCTTCTTTCTCTAAAAGGGGCTTAGTGCCCAACCATGTGCTCTCATACCAGCTTACAGCCAAGATTTAGAAAACTGTGGTTATTTCATTTATAATAACTTGGTTACTTGATTTCTTGGGTCTCTGTATGGATGATATTAGATACTCCTTTAAAAACTGCAAGCATATATGATTTAAAATTCTGTTAATAAAGAGGAAAGACAAGGATGACATAAAAACATTTATTACCTTCCTGTTTTCATTTGTAATTGGAATTTTATCACCATTTTCCTTTAGATCATACATCATTGGATTACCAAAAAGATCCGTCTGAGATATCTGGAAAGTGATCATCATATCATCTTCCACATTCCCTTCATACTCCAATAAGTCTTTTAAACTCTGATATAGAACCTAACAACCAGAAATGGAAAATTAAGGCTACCACAGAACTACAAAATACAACAGTTTGTATCACTCTTCTTGGGAAAAGATTAAAAAAAAAAAAACCTTTAACAATAAGAATTAAAGCATAGATAGTATTCTTGCCCCAAGAGTTTATATGTAGAAACTAAAGAAAGACTGTCAGTCATTGGTGATGTCCCATTCTCTGCTGAGAAACCCCACACCAGCTGCTTAGCTATGGATCTCACACTGTGCTCTTATGAGAGCCTTAGAGGTGTCTCAAGGTTAAAGAGCTGCTGTAGCCACCAGCCCCTTATTCAGCGCAGCTCTGATTTAACTGGGCAATTTCATGATTTCATTAAAAACAAACAAACAAACAAAAAATTAAAAACACTTTCCTACAGAATCAATCTTTACAAAGCCAGCTTGCTGACAGCAATATGCAAAAAATTCCCCTTCAAGTTTTTAAGTGTTTATGGTACTTCAGACAGATTAAAGCAACTTTATCTTATAGGTATAGATATTAACAAAGATTCCAAATGAAAGCTTTAAAATTTTTATATAAATGAAACTCTATATTTGCTTTTAAATAAAATCTAAAAGAGCGAAGAAAATATGACCAAAGACTTACAGGGTGTGAGTCTCCCAGGTCAAGAAAAGTTCCTTTTTTCCCCATTAGCTTCCTGTAGACAACCATGGGAAAATGTACATCCAGTATACAGTTATTGTAAATAGCCAGACCCAGTACTATGCCAATCAGAGTGAACTGACCCTCAGTTTCAAAAGAGGATGGATTAAACCAAAACAATTTTGTAGATTCATCATATGTGAACATACCTATAAGAAATGATTTTTAAAAATACATTACTTTCACATTTTATTACAGACTGATGAACAAATATTTATACATATAAAATATAAAAATATACAATAATTATACATGTAAGTTTATGTGCACTACGTATAGAAATATTTTTTCTCTTACATTAGCACTTGAGAAAACAAAGTTCAAATACATATGAATGTTATAAATTGTGGCAAATGGTAGCATATATTTTTAAGAAGCCAAGGAAATAAAGTAATAAGGCATTTTGGTGGCATTTTCTAAGAAGTTAGGGAAAATGTTCATTAAATTCAAGTTCTCTAATCTTCTACTAACACAAATGAAAAGTTAATCTGCATTCACACTTTATCCACTCAATCGTTGAAAAATAAATGTAAAAGGAAAAAAGGCTAATCATACTTTGAAAATGTTTCACTTATAAAAACATATTCAATCCATACATACTGTTTTAAAAAACAATTTTGAATTTCATTAAGGAAAAGTCTGTGTTTTCCCCAAATTGCACAATGGTTCCATGAAGTTTTTCCAGCACCTTTCTAACAAAGATGCCAAGTACTTTAACTCAGGTAAACTTGATAAACTTAGATTATGCCCAAAAACCAAACCCATTTAATACACACATTAACTGTGAGCCAATAAGTAAAACAAAAGTAATTTGTATTTGTAATTTGTAGTCTTCTTTCAGTTTCACATGGTCTTCACTATTTTAAACGCAAGCTTGGAAACCTTTTTGATATCACTCATTTAAAAACAGGAAACTGAATAACCATGAACAAGGTAGATTTATCTCCTTCCCTTTAAAGAAATATCTAAGATAAGAGTTAAATGATATTTTAATTGAATTAACAATTTCATTTTACTAAAATGTTTTTCACTTGCTACTGTGAAACTGAATGAAAATATTTTAAGAATTAGGTCTGGAAAACAGGGGGAAGTTCCAATAGAACAAACTTTAGAAATCAATAGAGCATATAAATCAATTTATAAGTTTTTTAAAAGCTTTGAAAATGTTTCTTCATTTTCACATTCAGTTTAAGTTAAATATAAAGGTAAATTTAAAAGGTCCCCTTGATCATAAGAACATGAATTAAACTAAGACATTTTTCTAATGCAATTTAATGTTCATGAAATAACATTTTATAAATTATCCAATTCATACTTGAATTTCACAGTTTACATCCAACTTTTTTTACAGGCCTAAGTTACAATACCCACTGAAGTGTTTAAAAACTTCATTTAATTATAAATATGGTATTAACAGGGTCAGAACAGTTAAAAATAATTACAATTAATAACTTTGATGAAATATCACAAATGTATGTCCTTGGTCTCAAGGGTAATAAATTACAAATTAATCAGAATGTAAATTACACAGGTCACTACTCTCATCTTTCTGTGTGAAAGATAATAATCTTAAAGTTCAAGGAGATACCATTTGGGGCACATTTATTTTCAGGTCCCTGGAAGAAAAGCTCCATAAAGGGTGGCTCTTCTAAAATATTCCTTTTTGATATTTCTATTGTCAGCATTTTAATTGTTTTACTACCAAGTGGAACTGTTTAATGTATGTTTTTTCTTAAAAGTATTTCTGCATATAATGTAAATATACTTTATAGCTAATGTTTAACTTTTTTAGATACATCAGAACCTACAGCTAAAGTTTACCAAATTTATGAAGCTCATAAATTTTCTTTTCTATCTCAAAAAAGGCATGGTTCTATGTGTCTAGGTTTACTTTGAATGAATTACATACAAAATGGCATAGCTTTCGGATTAACAAACATTAGCTAAAATACAAAGTCTTAACTATTATATTTATGTCATGAACTCAAAATGTCTATTTTCATTTGCAAGTAGACTAAGAACAATTACAGAAAAGTCAATTCACTGTACATACTGAGAATCAATAGACTTTACCGGTTCAATTCTCAAAGCTTAAGGGAAATGATCTGTAGTACTCTCTGCCACATTCTTCACAATTATGATGGTAGCTTTTGAGAAATTCTTTTCCTATAACTGTCATGCATTCAATTTTAAAAGTAAGCAAACCCAGTAATCAAGTAGTTATACTGTAGAAATTGAATCAGATCAGAATTATACAATAGTATACTACCTAAGAAGCTGTTGTCTTTTTCCTGTCCTACTTTGCCAAGTTTGTCTATTACATTGTCTATCAGTGAAACCCAAATTCTTCACTTTTAGACTGATATATTATAGATCAGTTTTTCCCAAACTGTGTTCAATGAAAACTCTTCTGGGAAGCAAATACTATTAGATGCAGGATGGAAGAAGGGTTCTGGAGTTCAAAAAGTTTGGGAAAACATTACAATATTAAGCCCAAGAAATCCTGTAGCAAATAAACCAAATTAATTTGATATCAGCCAGTGTTTCCAAACTTTGAGCATGATACACTTGTGAGACATTCCCAACAGTCTTCAGACCATTATTTTATGAAACTCTTGTCTCAGAAATGCTATTGGTCAGACTTCCCTGGTGGTCCAGTGGTTAACAATCCACCTTCCAGGGGCTTCCCTGGCGGCACAGTGGTTAAAAATCTATCTGTCAATGCAGGGGACATGGGTTCAATCCCTGGTCCGGGAAGATCCCACATGCCGTGGAGCAACTAAGCCCGTGTGCCACAACTACTGAGCCTGCACTCTACAGCCCGTGAGCCACAACTACTGAGCCTGCGTGCCACAACTATTGAGCCCGCATGTTGCAACTACTGAAGCCCACACACCGAGAGCACATGCTCCACAACAAGAGAAGCCACCGTTATGAAAAGCCCGCGCACCACAACAAAGAGTAGCCCCCGCTCGCCGCAACTAGAGGAAAGCCCATGCGCAGCAACAAAGACCCAATGTGGCCAAAAAATAAAAAATAAAATATTTGTCTAAGTTATCTAAATAAGAACTTGAATAAATGAGTGATGCAGGATCAATCCCCAAAGTCCACAAATTCAGTCATTATCTGTGACTCTAGGTAATCCATACCAAAATCTCCTTCTGTTGCTCTTCATAACTGAAAATATTTATACACCTAGGTAAATAAATTCTTAATTCAAAAAGATATGACACCATGATCACATCACTAAAATATTTACCAATATCTGGATTGAAGATTTCCTCCACAACCAGCTGAAAAAATTCTTTGGAAACACCTCCCTCATCAACTCCTTGTTCTCCTTCAAATTCCACATACAACTGTTTCTTCAAGTCTGCAGGATTTTCCATAGCGATCATCTCTAGCTAGTGAGTGAAAAGATAAAGTGAAAAGGTGAATGCCAGTATTAGGATGAAAGAAAATAAAAATAAGGTGTAGGGGTACGGAGCAAAAAAAAGATAACGTTTTTGATATATTTTAAAAGGAAACAGGAAGCAAACTGGTAAAAAGCCAGTGAAGGCAAAGATTCAGTCTCATAGATAATGGAAAAATAGGACAGAAAAAAAACCGGCATAGAATTCTAAAAGGGTTACTTTCTAACTACTGATCTGCCATGAAATTAACATACAGTAGAAAATTAGAATTAGGTTTTCTGTAATTATGTATATAACAAACCTGGGCAGTAAGATTAGGACATGGAAAAAAGTCAAGATAACAAAAATGCCTTAAGTAACTACTCAAATTATTTCAGGAAAAACAACGGCATATAGAAGTTTGACTTCAAAACTGTTCACTTGTAGTTCTTTATGTTTACTAGAATAGAAGCTCAAGAATTAAGTCTTAATATCTATTAAACCATAAATAAAACAATTTCAATTAAGAAAAATACATTTAAGGAAGCAGTTTATGGTCTCCTAATAGCACCTTAGGTACAAATTACCATTTTAATGGATTAGAACATAATTTATATCCACTTTTTTTTGAAAGCAGATGAGACATATACTTGCTTATATCCTTACTCTTAACTTCTTACTAACAGTTATCAAACCCCAGTTTCAACATTTCTTCAACTATAAATCTTTACCAAATACTTTTTGTATCTATAGAATAATATAATGATTGCACTCAGTTATTGAGATTAATCATAAAATCAACACTGTATTCTAACGTGAAATATTTATACTGCAATCTGTTGTCTTATGTGTCGGAAATTTAGTAACAGCATGCCTGACTGATCATCCACCTTATTTGCTAAAGTGACTTTAAATCTGCCAAAACAGAATATATTTTTAAGGGTGTTCAGGTTTTTGCAACTATTCCAACTAGAATCTTTAAAATGGTTTTGAGCAATGCAAACATCATCAGAGTAAGTGTACTATAGTCAGTCCTAAAGTAATTACTTTAAGTAACACACTATTTTGTACATTCTAGTGTGTCTATAAAAAATAAAACCTCACAAATTCATGATTCAGGTCAGTTGCCCTAGATCAATGTTCTTAAAGCTGCCAACTGCAATTCATTAGCGGGTAGTCCAATCCATTTAATGCAAACCAAATAAGGGAAAAAATCAGAATGCATTCCACATAGTACTGGCACCTACTGTTCTGTGAAACTTTTGCTTCAATTATATGTACAGGCAGATATGCACATGAGTACTGGAATGCTATGTAAAATATCTCTTACTAGGGGTTGCAATCAAAAAACATTTGAACAAAGGCCAAAATGATCTCCTGGATATCTTCGACTTTTGGATTCTATGATTCTGTGAATTTAGAATCTTTAGCTTTAAGGAATGTCTATCCCATACAACAGTGGTATCTACCATTTGCAAAATCATTTTTATGCCAAGTTGTATTAAGATAATTTATTTTTGAGACAGTGTCGCTGTGGAAAGATTGAGTCAAATACTCTGTATTAGTCCCAACTGTCACTTAACATAATTTTTAACCTTTAAACTTTAGCAAGGAACTCAGTTGAACCTGTTTCCTCATCTGCAAAGGGGGAAAATAAATAGGATGGTATTCTTCACACTGCAAAGTTGTGAAGGCTTAATAAGAAAGAATGTATGAGAAAGAGTTCTAGAGTGGGTGATATTGTTAAGATAACACATCATATTGTTAACTTTTAAAACACCTCTGCTCTTTGAACAAAAAATTCTCAATTTGATTTTATAGCCTAGTCTCAAATTTTGGAAATAACTTAGGGGAAAAAAAATAGTTCCAGTTGGAAACCTGTTTCAAGTCACTGGCTATAAAGAATTCCAAGGACTAAGTCAGAATTATCATCTTAGCTCAAATGTGGTTTACCCATCAGGCCAATATCCCGTATTGCCATGAAACGCATTGCTAATTCCTTCTCCCAGCTTCCACCTGCCTAGGTGTTATAGAAATGTACATCAATGTTTATGTACACCCTTACAACACAAAGACAAACCGGCTTCTATCAGGTACATCTATTCCAAGGTGGAAAAAATAATTTTCTGTTATTTATGTGTCCTACTGTATCTCTTCCTCACTAACATTCATAACTGAGAGCTGACTCTGTGTCAATGTGACTGATACTTTTTAAAGGATTTGGTGTAGTTTCTAAAGGATTCAGAGGCCCTGTGTTCTAGTCTTAGCTCCACACAAGACACTTCATATCACAAGTGAAGCAAATTTATCTTCACTCTTAATAAAATGTTACATGTCTGTCCATTCCCACCAATCTTCACTCCACTCCACACCTTGAATGCCAAAAGAATTTAATGCAATATGTTCTATTATTATGATAATTATAAACAAGTCACTTTATCTGTTTTAGTTTCATCTGTAAAATGAGCATAAAAATATATCAATAAGTTAATGTATGTGAAGCACAGATGAATTCCCTGCACAACAATTCTTTATAAATACTAGCTCTTATTATCACTTTTATTTTATTGGCTCTCAAATTTTTTTCAGGCTTGGCTGAAAATTTAACGACTCAGCTATAACGGAACAAAAACATTCCGGTATTAACAACAAAACAATATATAGCACTTAATATGCCAGGACACTTTACACGTATCAACTCATTTAATTTTCATAAGAATCTTATCAGGTCGGTAATATTATTAACCCTATTTTACAGATGCATACCCTGAAGTAATGAGATTCATAAACTTGCTCAAGTCAGTCAGTAAATGGTAGAACAGAAATTCTAGTCCAGGCAGCAAGCTCTTTACTATGCTTTACTGCCTCTCCTCAATGACTAGCAACAATCTTTTTTAAAATATTGAGTGATTTTCATTGTTATGCTCTTCTGTATGCTTCAATCTTTTTTTTTTTACAATAAATATATATTATTTTTAGAATAAGGACATATTCAAATGTAAATATTCGTAGAAAGAATGATTTGAAAAATAGACTGCAACTGAATTCCGTGGGTGAAAATTTCCCATTATTAATTTTAGATTATCATTCTCAGATATACTACGTGGTTCTATAAATTATGGTATAATTTATGACATCAGTAGCCTATCTTTTACAAAACTTACTTTTGTGGTAACAAACACATGACAAAATTTAGCAATAATTATTTTGACAAAGGCCATTATTAACGGACTGCATTTATTTTTTCTTAAAAACAAGCACTTCTAATTCACTGTTCAATTAGAGAAGACTTAAGAATTAAATAGTAAAGGTATATCACTTTATGTAATAGACACATACCATTTAAAATTGAATTTTTTTAACCAAAAGCTATCTTGAAGGCAGGAGAATATTTGGAAATTGGAAGAATATGTCAATGAACAGTCTTTAAAAGGAGAATTTGCATGCATCCTTTAATTAAATTCATTTATTAGTACACAGACCTGGATTTTTACATATAGGTTTTCTTAAAGTAGGGTACACTTTGTATTAATTTAATATGGAGACTGGCAAAAGACAGATTATGTCAAATGTATCCTGATTCATAGTCGGAAAAAAAATTCCTTAATGGTATGGATATTTAAGTAGAAGTAGTAGTATTCAGATAAAATAGACCTCTCTAATACTTAAGAATGCTTAGGATCAGTAAGAATGGCTGGCTTAAACTACTTCAGTCAACTTACTAGAATCTACGTTTAAACACTTTGCTAGTGAGTACATTAAAACTATTGACTGGAATGAGATTTTTAGATTACCTGGATATATTTAGTTTTTTCATTTCTCTATAAAGAGATGAGGAAAAGTTGTTTATCTTAAATATAAAGTTTAGATGTCTGGGTAACAGCCAAATCATATAATCACATCTGCCTGTGAGACCAGGAACCCTGAGTTCTACTTCCAATTCTGTTATTAATTTCTGTAGGTCAGAATCTGAGTTTCATTTTCCTCACATGTAACAACTAAGGAGTTTGACAAGTTTCATTGTTTTAAATTAATTTACGATGAATCTATGTAGATCTACTTCACTCTCTTGCTCTACTTAAAGGACATAAATCAGGTATGAAGTTCTTCAATTCAATTAGAATAAATCTTAAGAAACTGCAATGGCCATTGCATTAAGCACAATATAGTGAATGTAGAAGATACAATTAAACATACCTAAAGGAGCACAGAATAATCTTACTCCTAAAGCACTGTAGGTCAATTGACAAGTAAAAGAATCAAGTTTTGTTTCAATAATAACTAAGGGTGTCTATCAAGGAAAATGCTGGGGACTGGGTTAGACAGTATTAGTATAGCAGGGCCCAGAAATAAATGAGTGAGTGATTTTTAGAAGAGACTGAGCATAACCTCTTGGCAGTAGGGCTTGCATTTGTACCTATCACCTTTAATATGTTCTAGTTCTTATTTTTGCACTTTCCTATCCAATTCTACATCTTAGCCATTTCTTTTGGTCTTTAGATCTCTACTCAAAATTCTAGGACTCCCTGACTAATCTGAACCAAGTCTCATCCCCACCATCACCCCTTACCCCTATGCCTACAATCCTCATCACTCTCTTAAAGCCTGCCAGTTCCTAAACATGTAATTGTATATAAAAATGGCCTCAATAAATATGTATATATAAACTGTACCAACAGCCATCTCCCAAATACTGGTTTCCAGTCTGGCTTTATCAGAATACCTGGGGTTACTAACAGAAATATATATTCCTAGGCTATACATGAGAGCTCCTAATTTGAATCTCTAGTGAGTAGAACTTAGGATTTTTTTTTTTTTTAAACAAATCTCTCATTCAGATGCGAAGGCAGTTTGGGGCACCTCACAGATAGCAATACTGTCTTCCAAAATACTCATACCCTCAACTCAATTTCCTAACATAAAAGGTAATTAAAAAAAATTTTTTTACATCTTCTTCCCTTGAAGATGCTTTGTCTAAGAAAAAAATGACAAATTATCTAAAAGATAATTTAAAAGAACATACAAATAGATAAATGTTATTAGCAAAATACTGTAAAAACCTCATCGCATTAGGATCGTTCTCATTCAAATGAAAGCTGAGTTCTGAGCCCATTTATCACTGTACTATTTCCTACGGAACAACAAAAAGCAGTAAAAATAAGTCCTAGGGAGAAATATTCCAGTAATTTAAAGGTGTAGGGGTAGTTTTTAAACGATTCTGATATCTATTTGTGGAAAGATAACATATATTTCATTGATTTTTAAAATTTGCTTTTCTGTTTTCATCTTTTAACATCTCTGAAATCAGGATATAACATAAAATTGACAGCATCTCAAAACTAAATTGGCAGCATTTGTTCTTTTTAGCTGTAATAAAATAATAGTGTGTCCTACAACCAGTTAAGATATCTTAGGTTTGATAAAATATTGTAAACACTAATACTCTTATTGTCATCAAAAACAGTTCCTCTAAAAACTCCAGTTAGGAAACAATTTGCTACTCTGGTTTGAATTATATGGTACATGAAAGCAAGGAATGTATTTTTCTTTAAATAAAAAAAATCTATAATCATTAATTTACTACCGCTCCCTCCAAGCTAGTCAGTCTTACAATTAATAACTGAAAAATAAGACCCAATAGAAATACTCAAGAGTGCCATATTTTCCAGGAAATAGTCACTATCTTCCAGGCCTCATTTATAAACCAACGAGTAGATGAGCTCCAAGGCTCCTTTTAGCTCTTAAAGTCTAAGGCCCTATATAACCTTGATTATTTAATTATTAATATTGAGCACACCACGAAGTTTCTCATTTCCTCTTCTCTTCCTGACCCTACTCTGTAGTTCAAAATTAGCAGGTCATAAGAAAGTGGTCAATAGGTTTATTTCGTTTGTCAAACTGTGATATTAAAAGATGAGGCTTAAAAAAGGCAAAGTAGATCTTACTGGGGAATAAGATGTTGAAAATCCATCAGTACTTCTGAGAGTGTACCTGAGAGGATCACCTTAAACTACTTTTTGTTATTAAAACACTATAACTTTATCATGATCATCATCTGCTATGAATGTTTCCAAAAAAATTGGCAGATTATCAATTTGACTTCCAAGACCTATTTTGATGCTTTTTATTTTTAACCTTTTCACACTGTGTTATTAAAGAAGGAAAGAAGGGGAGGGAGGGAGGGAGGGGGGAGGAAGGGAGGTAGGGACGCGAAGGGAGGAAGAAAGTTAGCAGTAATATCTGCTTAATGTGTACCCCTAAGAAGCTCCTCAGTGGTCATGATTCATCTTTACATCTCTATTGCTTAGCAAACTGCCTCACACAAAGGGTTTCTGAAGTGGTAATATTCAAGTACAGATATTATCTAGTGAATCCTAATTTATAATAGGTCAATTGATAATATTTAGCTTTGACATAATTAAGCTGAACTCACTAAAAAAACAATTTGTTAGCATAATTTAAAAGCTCACAGTTAACTTTACCCTAATACTTGCTCAAAGGACATCCTTATAAACTAAAATGGTTGTTTCCTCAAAATTCTAGAGGATAATTTTTAAAACAGAATAAAGTAAGTATACAACAAGCACCTAAACTTTTGTAGGTTCTTAGTCTTGCTTTACTAGGGGGGGGAAAATGGGATGCTGTGGGGGAAGACAGTAAGGCTCAGTAGATTTCCGAGAAGGCAGCTAAGTAAGGTAGACAATTTTTTAAAACTCTGGATTGAATGTTACAGAGAGTAATTTCATTGTTTTTAAAGGCCAGGTACAGCTTTTGCTGGAAACAGATGAAAAGATCCTAACCCAAGAAGACAAAGATAAAATGTGTAGTTTGGGGATTTGCAGTTCTGCTCTAACAACGGAAATTCATAAGATAGACCTCAACATGCTTTCCATAAAATATCATCACACCCTTATACAATAATACCCTATCATTCTGCTAAACTATGGAAAATAAGTTGCTGGCTGTGTGATGATCAGTTATTAAGTATATTAAGTCAGTAGTTATTCATGTAGCTCAAAACTACTAAAGTAAAATTAAAAGGGCACCAGAAAGCAAGCAAGCAATGATAATTACTCCAAGCAACTACTGCCCCTTTCTGTCTCCGGTGAAAAATTGCCTGAGTTGCTTAAATAATGAAGAATCTTTTTTCAACATTAGAAACCTATTTGGTATTAAAAAAAAAAAAAAAAAAACGGTAACAAAGAAAAGCAGCACAGAACCTCTGCAACTTTTAAATTTCTAAGATGTCAAACAACTTTTTCCACTGGTTTAGTTTTATAAAGTCTCAGATTTAGACAAATCCATTCTAAAACTAAAATATATTTTGAAATAAATTTCATTACTTTCTAGCTATCTGTGTCATGGGTTCTTTTCCTTTATTAGTATAGAAGACTGACTATATCTTAATTTTAGTTGCCATTAAATTTTACTTGAGGTTGATGAAAAAGAACTGGCAATGCCAGGTACATCTAATATTATAAATACAATAAAATCCTGTGATAAAGAACCCTATAACAAATGTAAATGTTGGTACAATGTGATTGGCAATTGGTTTCTGTCTTCTGGCCAGGCTTACATTCTTAAATGGGGGCACTAAAATTCTTATTTTCTGTGGAGGGAAGGAGTGAACAAAAAGCAACCCATCTGGAGAAACAGGGAGCTAGAAGGTGGGTACCTGTGTTCTCAGTATTCACCCAATTCAGTCTCCCTGGATTGTGTTGATAATACAGGCACCATTAATTACAAGATTCCTGGAATAGTTGCTGTTTTCCCAGAAGTTCCAACCAACTCCAAGGCCCAGTGTAGTCCATATGTATATGTAAGTAGGAAGAAACTACCACCATCAGGCAGTGCCAAACAGGGACCTTCTGAGTGACCCTGAAGGAACTCCTACCAGCAGCATGCACCACCTGCCCGGGTCACTTCATTAACCTCACAATAATGCAATACTCAACTTCACAGTATGGCATTTTTAGACACCACTTATTATTTCATGGTGTGGTTTTATTCTACCATTTCTCCCCATTAAGACTTGACATTCATACTTATTATTGGGTATCTCCACAACCCCCTTGCTTCTGTGCTCTGCAACATCCACTTCTCTTCTGAATGACAAAACTTTGGGGTTAGTTGTCAAGATTTAGAAAATTTATTCTTTTTCAAAGAGAGAGTGATCATGACACAAGACAATCAATATTTTGTGGAACATTTATGAACTTGGACAGGAGCAACAAAAATATAGTACTTACATTTACAATAAAAAAGTCCATGTGTTCCTATACTATATAATCATATACATACATTTTCCCCCCAAAGAGTCACTTATAAAATGAATTCACTGAACTGTATCACAGTCTCCCCATCATTAGGTATTCAATCTAGTACTAATTTTTAAACAGTAGCCCAACTTACCCGGACGAGTGCATCATCTATGATATGGTCACGTCTGACTTTGAGTCTCAAATATGGATTCAACTGCTGTCCTTGAACTAAGCTGTAGAGAACAGTGATTCTTCGTTCACTGTACATGCGAATTCTATTGTCATAATACAATCCCAAATTCTTTGTGACAGCATTCAATATAAAGGGACATGTCATAAAAGAGAATTTGTTCTCTGTTTCTACTTTGAAAAAAGTATAATCTTTATCCATTTCTAGAACATCATTCAGTGGTTCATTAATAAACTCTTCAAAAGGGATAAGTGGTTTTCGACAATCCAGAGTTTTAACAGCAAGTTCAGTTTCTAGTGGGTCCACTCGAGGACCTTTCTTGTTCCTTCTTTCTTCTCCCAATAGCTCCTGAAGTGTCAATTCACTGGACTCAGGAATGGGCTCTTCATCATCTTCTTCATTATGATTTGTGTCCACTTCCCCTCCCACTACATTTGCATAGTAAACCATTTTCAAGCACTTGGAAGCAGCAACAATAGCATCATCATCGTTCACTAGATTTCGATTGTTAAAGTCAGTGCTTATGACTTTGTATGTAATTAGTTGCTGAAACGTTTCCATCATTCTCCGAATCTGGTCTGCACTGTATTTAGACCACAGTCTGACCAGTTTTCCTTGGGCTGCAAGGGGTAGCTTACTCATTGCTTTGCAAAACAGTGGCAAAGCCATTTCCAGATATTCAGGACTGTGGAGATTTCTATTCTCCATGACAATAATGAATAAATTCAGATAATTAGGATCTCGGGAGTATACATTGTGATATGTCAAGTCACATTCCACATTAGGTGACAAATACACAAGTGCATTGAGAAAGGCAGTTTCTATTTTTTCATTAGAGAGCAATCTGGTGTAGACCCTTCTAATGGCCTCAATATCCACAGACACATCATCAGGACCTAATTTTTGTAAGTTGTTATCTCCTTGTGAGCTATCACTTATCCTTGAGGAAGATGCTTCTGAATCTTCTTCCATAGCTGCAGCAGAACATGCAGCTTTTTCCTTTTCATCTTCATCTTTGTCTTCATCCTTTCCTTGAAGAGATTTCAGTTCTTCCTTGGTGTGTTGTTTGACTTTCCGAAAGCTTTGTACCAATGCCTCAGCACTAGAAAAAACTCTTCCAATAACACGAATTAAAGGGGAATAATCCTCCCTCTCTCTACATAATTCTAGAATTTCATATACCGTCTCTTCTGTTAGGTAAGTCACATCTAGAAAATTAGGAAAAAAGAGAACATTTATTTTCATAATATATATGTATGTTTGCTTTCTTTAAATAAGTTCTAGTGAAAAATAAAATCACCAACCATGTTGCAATAAATACCATTTATGATTTACAACTCTTTTAAAAAGTATCTTAATACTTAGGTTCAACCAACAAAATATGCTTACTTATTTTTTCAATGTACTACTAACAACTTTACTCATTGTTTTATATTCTACATATATTCTTATATATAGCTTTTAATGAGCTCAAGCTCTTTTCACAATGATGGTATATATTAACGTGCAGTTTTAACTGTAAATATGAACCAAGATATGATGTGCCGACTCATCACAATATACCGCTTACAACTTCGCTTTATTTTAGAGCAGAAACACCACTATTTTTCTGAGAGGTTTCTTTCTTATTTCACTACTCTGCTTTCAAAAGACTAGGAAGGCAAGGTTTTAAGAAAGATTTCTTCAGAGTCCTCTTTTGGAAATAGCCCTTGTCCTAAAACCAGACTAGTTCCTTTCTGAGTCTTAAGTTTTTTTTCAGGGTGGCCATTCTGTGGGTGACCGAGAAGGATTCAGGTATCATTTCCCATAAGGTCTGAAGTTGACAGACACTGCCATCTGCAGCCAGGTTGGAATAAATCTTACACAGTGACAGGAAATAGTTACAAAGCAGTGAAAACAATAGGGTGGGAAGAAGACAACTTATGAGCAGACAAGTGAAACAGACTACTATGTAGTCACCAAAATCTGTTTCCTCTCCTTCCTGGGCACAGAGTTGGACACATTCTCCAGCTTTCCCAGCTTTCTGAGATAAGTGCTACTTTCAGGCTAATGCTTTTCTCCTTCTGGCTAATGGGATGATGCCTCCAGGATGGTTCTGAAAATCGTGTTAAAGATAGTGCCATTACAGCTGCAGCTCTGAATGACTGCATGAACCAGAACTCTCTGCCAATCTAAAATATTATGGCTGTTAGATGAGCTAGAAACAAATTTCCACTGTTTGTAATAAGCTAGTATTCTTTCTGGGGTCTACTTAATATTGTATTCTAGCTGATCCTTACAAGTAGAGAAGCCTTTCATTTTCCCCATCTTGCCTTCAGAGTCTTTAAAATACAAGTAATGACCATCTCCCCCTAAGCTGATATATTACCACTGTTTCTGCAGCTTGTAGTATTTAAATCCATGGGAGTTTTATTATGATTTTCTATTATATCCATTCTTCCCCATAAAGAAATAACATCATAAAAGGCAAAAATGACAGGAGGCCCTGAAAGGCCAGACTGAATATAAATTTATTACACATTTTCAGTTACCATAATGTTAACAAATTAAAATTCTAATGAAATCACAGAAGAAACAAAGAAGAAGAGAATACTTCAAGGACTTTTTGAGATAAAAATCTCTGGAGCCATGGGCAGTTGCAGCGGTGAAAGAGTTTGTTGCAGTTTGCTGGAATTCATTTTACTTCCTTCTCATATCTGTCTTTAAATATAGTAGCTTAGGCCTCCACTGTCAGCTTTTGCCATTAGACTTTTTACATTTGTTATTATTCACTTTCAGACAAAACGAGATAAACCTATACCTCCCATTCTCTTTAACAACAAAATTTAAATCTATACATATACTCCCTTAAGAGGAACGGAGTAAGTTTGGAGGTTACAGAATGCATGAGTGCTTAAGGTGAGTGCCACTGCATGAAATACATTAGAAAAAGAAAGAAAAACTCCATGTGTTCCTTCTCTTTCACTTTTCTTACTCGAGAAGAAAATACAAGCACACACACAAAAATGAATTTTAACATGCTGTTTTCTAAAACTCCAAGTTCTCATCTTACTCAAATGTTGATTTATTTTGTGCAGTTTAATATGAGCTTCCATAATGTTTGACTTTTTTCAAAGAAGTTACCGAGTACAATGATTGGAGTGAAAAACAATGTAAAACATTCAAACTCAAAGAGTAGTAAATCCCAATGCTTGGGAACATCATACAACAGGCAATGTGTTGATTTAACACCTCATATCATAAAACTCCCGGGCACTTACCATGAGTTTCAGCTACAAAAAAAAAAAAAAAAGAAGAAGAAGAAGAAGAAAAAAACTAACAATTTTAAAATTAAAATTAGCTTAGCTATAATGCACTCACCCTCATGATGTTATCAAAAAAACTCAAAAAGAACCAAACCCACCCTACATTCTCTCACTTATTTTCTGAGATAAGCCTACATAATTACAAAATTTCACCTACCAAAGCTGAGAAATATACCCCAATAACACTATTTTTTGTTATGGCTTGCATGAATATTAGATTACTAGATATAAAATAAAATGTTTTAACAGTCACCAATTTATTGCATACAATAAACAGGAGCATAAACGATTGTATTTTAAATGAAAATACAGAAGTAAAAATATTTCAATCCTGTAGTCAAATGACTACATTAATAAAAGAAGTGAAAACAGCCTTTAAACAGAAGATAACCAAATTTCACTTTACAAATCAATTCTAATAGCAAAGAAAAGAATGAATGCTCTGGGCAGAGATAATTCAAAAACCCTGAAAAGGGTGTGTGTGTGTGTGTGTGTGTGTGTGTGTGTGTGTGTGTGTGTGTGTGTGTGTGTGTGTGTGTGTGTGTGTGTGTGTGTGTGTGTGTGTGTGTGTGTGTGTGTGTGTGTGTGTGTGTGTGTGTGTGTGTGTGTGTGTGTGTGTGTGTGTGTTCCCTAATGACTATAAAACATGTCTGGTATTACTCAAAGTACTCAAATGTTTGACAGGTAAGACTAACCGATTACTAAAAGTATATGAAACGTCTAATGACCAACCACAAGATCTCATTCTCAACTAACAGAAAGTTGAGTAATGCTGGGAAATACCCCAAAACTTTTGTGTCCTGATTAATAGCAGTTTAGTTTACATGGCTGTATCAACTTAAATTTTCTATTGTGATTACTTCTAACTTCAAAGCAAGTGCTATAATTGTTCTGTATCTGAAATGTGATCCTCTGAAACTGCTCTCTTTCCTCCAGCTCTCTAATATATCTGGGCAGACACTTTAGGCTGCCTAACTCCAAATCTATTCACCACCTTTACCCCAACATGCCATTGTGATAGAAACTGAAAACTAAACACTAGTATTCCAATCCTCACTTGCATTGGGGGACGGTATGTGACACAGGTCTGCCAGTGACCTAAGTGGAAGCCTACTGGTGGACTTCTGAGTATTTGTTTTCCTGATAAATGAGACAAATATGGCTAACTCATACTTTGAGTAGAAAAAAAAATCATTTATTCTTATTAGCAGATGTACAAAATAAGCCAACTAATATCATTTTCAAATTACCCAAGCAAAGACTATACAGGTCTCCATAAATTATAAAACTGTCCTTCAAATTTAAAAAAAAAAAGTGTTTACTAATATTTTGAGACCACTTTTCATACAGGCCAGTAAAAATTATCGAACTGTGGAAGAAATAAAAATGGAGCACCCCAAATAAAGAGCTTTTGTCATTTTGAATTAACTATTCAGATATGTTATTTTACAGGAAAGAGAACAAATGATATATTTTGTCTGTTAACTCTAAGAAGATGTATTGGTAAAACAATATTACTGACAAAAGTCTTAATCCCTTTAATCAAAAGAGTGACAGCCTTGTCATCAAATACTTAAGCAGAGGATAATTTTAGAGTCATGTAGATAATCCTATCTTCATTGTGTCAAATGGACCCTTATACTTGTAATGAACACATATAAAATTTCTTAATATGATTCCTACCTCTGCTTTTATATTTGCTTCATAGTAAAAGACAATACAAAATGCAAATGGTTAGTGAACGAGCAGCTTCCAAAAACCGAACCACAAAAATACCAAATTTTATCACACCACGAATCTAATCTTTGGTCCTTGCTACCAGACTGTCAACACCTTCTTTTATGGGTCATAACTCTTTAAGAACGAATCCTTAAGGTTTGTTCTATTCAGGATATTTAGGCATCTTCTGCTAAACTTCAGTAACCTCTTCCTGAAGAGTGTGAAACTGCTAACTGGGAGCTTATTTCGCACTATTTTAATTGGAAAAAATTATAATATGTTCTTATGAGACCAGGCCCCCCCAAAAAAAACAAAAACAAAAAACACCTAATTTCTTAAAATATAACCAGAACATAGTAACTATCTATTATAAATAACTATCCAGTTAGGACATAGGACATTCTGTTTCCTAATCATCAAATAATAAAGTTGTTAACAAAGAGTTGCCTTGCATGCAGTAAATATGGCTTATCTTACAGATAAGCAGCGTTCTAGACCCACGCACCCTCTGTTGGCATGACATGCTCTTCAGAACATCTTCAAGTGATTCTGACATTCTACTAATTCTACATAAAATGTACTAATACTTTATTCACATGGTGTTTTGTTTAAAATGTTAAACTGAGTTTTTCAGACATAAATGTAAATTAGTTAAAAAACATTGCATTTTGAAATATAAACATTCATTAACGTTTGAGTATCAATAAAAGGAGGTACTCTACTGAGAAAACAATAAATGAGACATTTTTGTATGACATACCTGTATATTTTATAATATATGTGTTTTTGAAAAATACTCTTAATCTATAAAATTTTAAACTTAAATTCTTATGCGAAAAGAGTTTGGGGCAGACTATTCAACACCTTAAACTTTGTAACTACAGCTAACATATATAATTAACACTCGAAATAAAAGTACTAGTGCAGTTACTATATTTATAATTCCTAGTAAAAATATACTATAGTAAATACAGATGTTGCAGGAAAAAGGGGGCAGGGGGAAAGAGTGTCGTATATTGGAAGAAAGTACAATGAACTGCTAAATTATATAGACTTGAGCTTAAACAGTACACAAAGACTGGGGATAATCACCCAATAAGTACCTCTAAAATGAACCACATAGCCAAAAAGAAGATGGGTACATCCATCCTGTACTATAACCCCCAAATGGCTTGCTGCCTTCAACTGTGGCAGCACATCCTACATTCACAGTAACAGTTGTTCTTATGGTGTACACTTGCTGGGGAAATATGTATAATGCAACTTCCACATTAACATATTGACAACGTTCACTTATTTATCTAGTGTGTGAGCTAATTCATGGAATAGAAATATTCGTGCAATAAAGCTGCAATAAAGTTATGAAAACAGCTTTATTATGGAAACAGAGTAGAAGCTATTAACACAATTCCATTTCACTAATTAATTTAAACTTGATTCAAATGACGTTACTGAAAACTTCAGAGGTAGTATCTAACTTCTATATATTCTAAACAAAAAGCTTCCTCTTTTAAAATACAATTACCTCTGGCAGGACTGTCAGTCATTCAAAAATCTGATTAACTTGTTTCTAATACCGATTTGCCTTCACTGGGAGAAAGAAAGCTTGAAGTTTATTAAAAAGAAAAAAAGTTTTAAAAGTTTTGGAATACAGGATCATTTAGAAAGAAAAATAAGGCTTGGGTAAGACTACCATTGTTAGGTAATGATTCTTGGCAGTATGAGTGTGCCAAATGCCTGGGAGAAGGTGAGCAGGATACAGGAAGAATACATTAGGAAGAAAAATTGATTATTTCTCAGGTAACTATTAATAACATTTTGCCTTGCCTTCAGAAACAGAAAAAGATCACTGATTCCTCTTTCTGCTACTTCCACTGTATAGTGCTCGGGTTCCAAAATGCATGCCAGATATTTAGTCCAGCCATTCTAACATCTAAATGACTTTGTGGCCTAGTTTAAGTTATTAACTACTACTTAATACATTTTTCCTAGTGGAAAATATTTAAAATTTCTAATCAATCCATTAGCAAAGGAACTTTTGGGAATATAATCTGCTTCTAATTAGAGATCATCGGAACAGTAAAATAGAGTGAAATCATTAACTCAGTTATTAGTTCTGTCCTCTATCACAATAAAAAATCGATTCCACTATACTATCATGTCCTAAGGTCACAAAATGAGACAAAAAAAAGCAAACTGCAACACCTCACACATTTTGAAAATCTCCAATGTGGTTTTCAGTCCAAAATTCTCAATTAAAAATAGAACATCTTACCTTTAAAATCATCTCTTGCTCCTTGTCCATCCTTCTTGTTCATTTTCACGTCAGAGCAGTTGTTAGGGGCACCTTTAGAGTTTTCAAGGTAAGCTGAGCTTGCTCCTTTCTTGGAGGGATGAGGATCACAGAGTTTTGCATTAATCTTATAAAGCTCAAGGGCTTTAATAGCTGCTGCATTGTTATCCATACGACGAAAAGTTGGACAGGAAGCACAAAACTCATTCGTGCAGGCCTCATTTCCACAGCCCTCAGTTAACTGGTGGTAGTAGCGTTCTATTAGATGTTTTGCAGCTGCTCGCTTCCTGTACCAAACATTCAAACAATAAGCACAGTGATTAGTAGAGCTCTCAGGTACAAAGCTCAACAGATCATCAGCAAGGCAGAAGTTAGTCAAGCACTGAAGTAATAAACCTGCATATTAATATGAGGTATAGAAAATGGAGATACACTATTTATACAAAACTTTTAACTGGTGAAATATTTGATACTTATTTCCTAAGACATATGATAAAGAATACCAATGCTTGTCAAAAATCATTGTTTTAATAGAATATGCTTTCCTTTGGTTTGGGGCGCAGTGGAGGGGCGCTTGTTTGATGTGCTTCAATTGTTTAGCACCACAGCTGAAAATCACAAGTTTTATGACTAAGAGTTTTAGTATTTTATCACTTTAAAAATTAACATTAAGAAAATGAGAGTCTATTTAAAGTATCAATCCAGCTTTCCTTTATATAATCACCATTTTGTTTCAACAGTCTGTAAATATTTGACTTATAGTTAACACAGAACTTCTATGTGGAACAAAGAAGGACACCCCCCCCCATTATCTACTATGTGGGAGATTTAAAAAGAAATTTATAAATAAAATATCCAAACCTTATGTTATATTATAAGAAAGTGGCTCAAAACATACAATTTTGAACCCAAAAGGTATCATTAAACTTCCTCATTAATACCATGTCATAGGAACATGGAATATTTTAAATTCCTTTTAGAGCAAAATCTTATATTCTTCTTACTTTGTGAACATAAAGTATGTGAATTAATGTTCCATTATGGCTGTTCTAGCAGACCTAGGAAGGATACTGAAGAAGGGGTTATTTCATCAAGCAAGAAGCTGGACTACATTTCTATCTCTATGGCTTATTCCAACTCTTAAGATCTATACTTCTACTATTGATGATATGAGATCACCATAACTTGAGTAGTCTACTGGATCCAAAAAAACATAATTCATAGCTATTCCTTTTGTTTCCAAATAGACATACAGGAATAAAAACTACAAATAATCAAAACAATTTAAAAAATAATTTACCTAATTTAATTCTCAAAGTGTTCCTACAATGATCTCACAAACATGTAGGACTAAGTGGCAAATGGCATTAGAGTTTACATCTTGTTAATCGTGAGATACATCTTGTTAATCATGAGATACATCTTGTTAATCATGAGAAACTGAACAACTAACAAGAAGACAAATAAGGGACACACTAATAAGTCAAATTCTGTCTCAAAAGTAGGACTCTGTCTCTAAACTATCAAGGTAAGTGACAAACAGTAATAACTCAAACACATTCAATTCATTCTGGTGCTCTGTTTTTCATATGTTCCATGCAAATTTACCACTCAATGCATGCGAACAGAGAAAAAAGAAAAACCCACAAAACGCACTTAGATATTTTATTATATGTATAAACAATTCCACTCCTGAAAATTAAAACATACTATTTCAGATATATCACTGCGCAAAATACTAAGTGACAACATGTGAAGAAAAAGAAATATGGAATTTATAAGGTTTATACCATACACTGCTATTCTTCTTCCAAAATGCAATAGCTTTCCCTAGTGAGAATGTAAATAAGTATGTATTTCCTTTCTGGAAGAAAATTATGAACTTTTATCAAAAGTCTTAAAAATGAATCAGAGGATGAACTATATGAATCAAAGATCCCATTTTGGGTGAAAATAATAGAGGACAATTTTGTTTCTACAAAACCTGGAAAAAAATTGACATGCCCAAAAATAGATTACTAAAATGAACTGAAAACCATTCACACAATGGGATAAACAAAAATTATCAAGATATGAATTTGGCATAGATCACTAATTGATCTTTTAATTGTAAAAGTCTGTTACAAAGTACTGTCATATGAAGCCATTTTTATTTCAAAGTGTCAACAGTCATTTCCCTGAATAATGTGATTGAATGAGTTTTTTAAATTATTCTATCATTTTGTTTGCAATTTATTTTTTCTATAACATGTTATTATATATTAAAATTAATGAATATGAAAGGGGAAAATGTTAGTGGTTTCAAAACTTCATATACGTGATTTGAATGGCCTCAGGGTTTACTAAATTGTCCGTATGAGTTTTTAAAGATTAATTTCAAAAATCAAAATACCAAAACAGTCTAGCTATTTTTCTTATTGTCCTAAAAAAACAAACAAACCAAAAAAATACCGGTCATACACATAATGCTTCTGAATGTAATACATAAACAAGTGTGAACATTAAAAACAGAACAAGACTGAGAAATCAGAAAACCGGCTTTAAGAATCAAAGTAGGTGTACTATCTGAACAACTCTGGACCTCAGTTTCCCATCTTTAAGACTCCTTTCAGTTCTAAATCTGTTAATAGGGAGGTGAGCAAGGAACTATCATTTGTTGAATGCCTGGTAACATACTGGACACACTGCAAGGGACTTTTACACAGGTTATCTCATCTGAATCCCATGACTTTGAGGATGATCTTCAGTCCACAGCCAAAAAAGGAGACAGAACTGAAAGAGTCAAATCACATATCCAAGGTCGCACAAAGCAAAGTGCAGAACTAGGATGAGAGCAGGAGTCCAGAGGTCTTCTGGCTTCAGAGTCTAAGTCGTTTCTACTATATTGTCTTAAGAAGGTGATACATTTCAAAATAATTCTTAACAATAGTAGTACTAAAAACTTTTATGGAAAAAAAATCCCATAAATAATGTGTAATTGAAAAAGTAAAATGCCTTCTGAAAAATCATAATTTGAATCTCAAATTTATGCATATCTGGTATCACACAAAACACAAAAGTTTCTTGAGGAACAGGTAGCACTATATTCTGTAAATTTAATATATCTATAATTTGTTGAAGACCTACGTGCTAGGCTTACAGATGTTCTTGCTTTAGACGACAATAAACCCTAGAAGTTAAAAGCTCACACTCTGAGGCCAGATTGCCCAAGTTCACATGCTGGCTCCGTCACTTAATAACTATGTGACCTTGCATGAGTTTACTTAACTTCCTGTGTCTCAGTTTCCTCATCTTAAAAATGATGGCATACAGAATTATTATGGCTGTGAGAGAATTAAATGAGTTAATATATAAACACTGCATGGCACATAGTAAGCACCATTAACTTATGGCACATAGTTAGCCACCATTTATTGTTACAATTTTTATTAGCATCCTCACAAGTGTATGATTAGCTATATTAACCTGCATTCTGCTGATGCTCAAAGCTGTTACCTAACAAGTCACATATCTAATAAGAGATCTGAACCCAGGTTTGACTCAAAACTTGGGCTTTTAATACCACTAAGGGTAGATTTAATATAAAAGTAGCCCCCTCTATTTGATCTGCTTCGCTGCCCCAAGACTTAGAAACGGCAGCTAGACTGATGAAACAGGACTGAAAGGAGGCCAAGACAGAACCTCCGTGTTATTAGTGGAATCAACCACACCAAGCATTTTTCTTCTTTCCTCACTTCAGTGACACCTTGAATTACCTGTATATAATTCTGTATCCCCATCTAATTTAGAGCACATAAAAAAGCCTCTACATTGGGAATATGTACACTAATAATGACATTTTGGTAAATAACCTGTACAAGATAAAACCCTATACATCGAGTTGCCAAATCATAGGTTATGGACCAAATCTAGCATGCCACCTATTTTTTTATAGCTTGTTTGGTTTTTAAATTTTAAATGGTTGAAAAAGTCAGTATAAGAATAACATTTTGTGACATGTAAAAATTACATGAAATTCAAATTTTAGCATCCACAAAGTCTTACTAGAACACAGCCAAGCTCATTCATTTACATATTGTCTACTGCTGTTTTCATATTACAACAGCAGAGCTGAGTAGTTTTAACAGAGACTGTACAGCCTGCAGAGCCTAAAATAAATACCACCTGGCCTTTACAGAAAAAATTTCCCAACTCTTAATTTAGAGACTGTGCTTTCTGCCCTCCAGTGACACTTCCATCCAATCACATGGCCTCCTACTCTTTCTTTTCCCTCAGCAAATCATTTTATGCAGTAAAATGTATAACTCCCTCAAGTATGATTTCAAAAAAGAAAGGAAAGAGGGAAAAAGAAAGATAAAGAAGAGATGAGGAGAGAAAAAGAGGAAGAAAATGAAATAGAAAAAAGGAAAGAAATGAAGAGATGTCTTTTCCCAACGGGGTCCCTTTAGTGACACCTTATCTGTCATTCAAAACTACCCCAAGAGGGGCTATGGCTAACTTTCTATAATTTCCTCACATCTCACTGCCTTTTCTTCTATGTAAAAAACAAACCAAGTATTATACTTTATAATATACTGATTTTTTATAAAGGGATTTTTTCTTATCAAGTCAAGTGAAACCATTTAGTGATAGCGCTCTCAACGCTCTTGAGATTACTTACACAGGTAATACTTTCCATTGACTTCTTTTATTTCTATGACTGAATCAATGAGACAGTCCTACAAATAAATGTTCTGTGGAATAATAATATGGAGAGCCAGAGTTACTCTAGAAAACTTGGTGGAAATCTTTTAAAAATGGTTTCACCTTAGGGGGAAGTGTACTGATGTCAGCAATTAACTTTGAAATGTATGGGGGAAAAAAGATGGATTGATAAATAGAAGGGTGGATATATGATAAAGCACCATAAATATTAAAGGTAGAATCTAGATGACAGGCATATGGCATCAACTGTGCAATTCTTTCAATTTACCTGCATGTTTGGAAGTTTTCAAAGTAAAACACTGGGGGAAAATACTGTTGCCATATTGTAACTTTTTAGACAGCAGATCAAATGGCAGAGGAAATGGTTTCAGCCATCAGGGGAGGAAAAGGAAAACCAATGTCAACATCATCAATGGTACTAATACCACATTTGCCGACTCTGTTTTTGGAACAGTCCGGTACTTAACAAAAACAAAAAAACAAAACCCTATAATAATAATGATAAATACAAGAGTTAAACTGTGACCACATTATGCACAGCAACTTAATTTGCCTGTCAAGGAAACAAATACTAGGAAAGTATGTTTAATGTTCCTATACCAATGGCAAACCACTGGAATCAGAACCACTGAAACGGCTGCCAACAATATAAGAGATGGAAGTGGAAAATGATCTTAAATTGAACTTAGTAGGAAGTTGGAAAATAAACAATGAATACAAGAACGAAGAAAATGAAGAAATAAAAATAGTAACTGTCAGGGGACTTCCCTGGCAGTCGAGTGACTAAGACCCCGAGCTCCCAACGCAGAGGGCATGGGTTTGATCCCTAGTCGGGGAACTAAGATCTCGCATGTTGCATGGCGTGGCCAAAAAACAAAAAAGCAACTGTCAGAAAGTGAAGATGTATCAGTGAACAGTGAGCAAACAAGACTAATTATAATACAAAACGACAGAACTTAAAAGAAATAGTAACTGTGACGTGCAACATAAGAACTATTGGTGGAGGAAGTACAGAATAATGAAAAGAGATAAAAAGGCAAAGATCAAAAGAACATGTGAATGTTAAGTAGAGGGGCTTTAATTGAAAATGAAGTCAAATGAAGATGTGAGGAATCAAGAAGCCAAAGATAAAACAGAAAGGGCCCAAGGCTTATATAATCAGTCTATAAAGCTAATAACCACTGCTTACTAGCCTCAAAGAAAGTAGAACAGCTTTGTTCCTTCTAGGATGTTGCCTTTGTAAATCCTCCACCCCCTTCCCCAAAGTTTTATTTAACATAAAAAAATTTTAAGAATGACCAATGTTATCCTAGATAGTATTAGGCCTTACAGAAATAGATCCGACAAAAAAACATCTGTGACACAGCCACGATCAGGTTTAAGGTTGGGTCTATTACAATGGATTTGAGTGAATTATTAGATTATTTCAATTGTGAACTCATTATTACCATGATCCAAACAACAAGCCATTAACTATAGAATAAGATACAGTTTTCACAAAAATAAGTTTTTATTTAAATTGTTATTTTTTTACTGTTAGAAATATGTTTACTGTAATAATAAGTCCTCAGTATTCTTTTATTGAGGCTTTAATCTCAATGCCTAGAGAGTTTGTTATACAGTAAACACTACTGTAGAACTAAATATTTATTCAAAATTACTCACCTTAAAAAAACTTTTTGTTTTTTAAAACAGTGTGACATTTTAGAATGAAGAATAAACAAAATACAAAATATATCCATCCACCTCCCTCCAATTAAGATCCTAAAGGGAAAGGAATACAAAGCACATGTTGGCATTAGTGTAGCGCAACTACTAATTCTCTGTGATGATCATGAAATATGGTCTTTGACTTTTATTTCTGATTCAAAGACAATCAAGACAAAACTTGTACCTTGACTAATTATACATCTGAGTGTCTACCATGGATCAGGCAATATGCTGTAAATTCTGTGATAAAGATCTGGTTGGCTGACTATTTTGCATTCTAGATAGCTGGATCACTCTTATAAAATAATCTTTTCTAGGAGGTTAGGGAGCTGAGAAAACCTTGGAGTTATTTAAAAACTTAAGAGCTTTTATATATATTGTTGAGAAACACCTAGAGTTCTTTCAGTGTTAGGGTGAGAAAATTCTTAAGACTTAACTTTGAATTTATACTAAAGATTATTCAATACACATCAAAGTTAGCTTTGTATAGGTGATAAATGAGCCTATAGGTGCATTCCTATCAACTGAACTGTAGAATTACTACATCTATCTGAACAAAGATAAAAAAACTAACCAGCCAACCAGAAAGGACAGCAGGACGGAGAAAAAAGAAGCACCAGAACTGATTCCCCCACAGAAACTCTGACTTACATGTGATCCCAAAACCTTTTAGGAAACCTCCAAAACCAATTAGAAAGTTGCAGTACCTCAGGCAAGCTCAAAGCCTAAACCAGCCAGAAATGTGTAAGAAAAGTTGTTTCATATCAATTGCCTCAACCCCTCCTCAAACTGGCACAGTTCACAATAGTGATGAAAAGCCCAACTTGCAGCATCACCCTTGGAAACAGAAAAAAAAAAAAAGAGAAGAATTATGTCCAACATTCTCAAGGGGGCTGCCCAAAGAACTACTTTCTGTCTTGCCTAACTCAGAAAACTGATGGAACTAGCATACACTGACTGGATGCCTAGGGAAAACAAAAGACAGTTCTCTGGCTTGCTGTAGCCTCAGAGAACCTTAAGTGCTACAGAAAGACACAAGAGAAGGCAAAAGACTATAAGCTCTTGAAAAAAAACCAATAAACCTCTTCAATTGGGAAACTACAAGCACAAGTCCAGAGAAGATGCACTCCCTAAAAGGTTTTAGAGGTACCAAGAATCTCTAGCTAGGCTGAATGATGGTGATCTTCTCCTCTATGAAGCCAGACCATAAAGAATGGGAGAGAAGCTGTTTTCCAAATGCAAAATCCACATCAATAACAACAAAAAAATAAGGCACATAAAAAAACAGGGAATCATGACCCAGTCAAATGAACAAAATAAAGTTCTAGAAAATAACCTAAAGAAACAGAGCTCTACGAATTAAATGACAAAAAATTCAGCCTAACTGCTTTAAAGAAACTCATAGTACTACAAGAGAACACAAAGAGAAAACTAGATGAAATCATGATGCATGAACAAATGAGAATATCAAAAAATATATATATAAAGAACCAAAGATTCTAGAGTTGAAGAATACAATAAATGAACTGAAAAATTCTCAAGAGGTAATGGCAGATTTGATCAAGCAAAAGAAGAGAATCAATGAACCTGATGGGCAGGTCTTTGAAATTCTTGAGTCAGAAGGAAAAAAGAAGAAAAAGAAAAAAAAAAAAAAAAGAAAAATGAAGAAAGCCTAAGGGACTTATGGGACATCATCAAGATGACCAATATATGCATTAGGGGAATACCAGCAGGAGAAGAGAGAATGAAGCAGACAGCTTATTTGAAAAAATAATGGCCAAATGCCTTCCAAATATGAGGAAGAAAAAAATGGTATCTAATTTTAAGAGGCTCAAAGGACTCCAACTAGGATGAACCGAAAGAGGCCCATACTAAGATGCATTATAATCAAACTATCCAAAGCCAAAGATAAAGAGAAAATCTTGAAAGCAACAAAATGGAAACTACTGGTCATGTACAAGGAAGCTACCACTAGACTATCAGCAGATTTCTCAGTAGAAACCTTCCACACCAGAAAGGAGTGGGACGACATATTCACAGTGCTGGAGAAAAATACCTTCCAACCAAAACACTATTATCTGGTAAAACTGACTTTAAAAATGAAGGGGGGCTTCCCTGGTGGCGCAGTGGTTGAGAGTCTGCCTGCCAATGCAGGGGACACGGGTTCGAGCCCTGGTCTGGGAAGATCCCACATGCCGCGGAGCAGCTAGGCCCGTGAGCCACAACTACTGAGCCTGCGCATCTGGAGCTTGTGCTCAGCAACAAGAGAGGGCGCGACAGTGAGAGGCCCGCGCACGCAATGAAGAGTGGCCCCCGCTCACCGCAACTAGAGAAAGCCCTTGCACAGAAACGAAGACCCAACACAGCCAAAAATAAATAAATAAATAAATTTAAAATGCATTTAAAAAAAAAAAAAAAAATGAAGGGGATATAAAGACCTCCTAGCATAAACAAAAGCTGAGATAGTTCACCACCACTAAACCTGCCTTACAAGAAATGCAAAAGGGAGTCCTACAACTTGAAACAAAAGGACACAAAACACAACATAAAAGCATATGAAAATATAAAGCTTTCTGGTAAAGGTAAATTTATAGACAAATACAGAATCCTGTAATATTGTAATGGTGGTGAGTAAATCACTTTTAATTCAGGTAGAGAGTTAAAATATAAAAACATTTTAAAAACTCAACTATATGTCAACGGATATGAAATATAAAAAGGTGTGATTTGTGTCATCAACAAAAAGGGGAGAGATGTAAAGAAGTAAAGTTTTTGTATGCAGCTGAAATTGTTATCAGTTTAAAATACTTCATTACAACTGTAAGATTTTATGTAATTGCCATGGTAACCACAAAGAAAATACCTATAGAAGATGCACAAAAGAAAGGAATCAAAGCATGTCACTACAAAAAAAAATTAACAAAACACAAAGGAAGGCATCTCAGAGAAAAAGAGGGGAAAAAATAACTACAATATATACAAAAAACAATTAACAAAATGGCAATAGTAAGTTGTTCCCTATCAGTACTTACTTTAAATGTTAATGGATTAAACTCCCAATCTAAAGACACAGATTGGCTAAATGGATTTAAAAAAAGGAAAGACTCAACTATATGTTGTCTACAAGAGAGTTACTTTAGATACAAGGACATACACAAACTGAAAGTGAAAGAACAGAAAAAACATCCTATGCAAATATAACCGAAAGAGGGAAGAGATACATATGATCAGAAAATAAAGAAAATATTTATATATAAGAAAATAAAGTCAAAAACTGTCAAAAGAAACAAAGGACACATTATATAATAATAAAAGGGTCAATTCACCAGAAAAACACTACAATTATAAATATATATGCAGAGCACTGAAACATACTAAGCAAACATTAACAGAATCAAAGGGAGAAATAGACAGTAACACAATTACAGTAGGACATTTCAGTACCTCACTTTCAATAGTAGATATATCAACCAGATAGAAAATCACTTGGGAAACAGAGGACTTGAACATCATAATAAACCAAATGGACCTAACAGACAAATAAATGACACTCCACACAACAACAGCATAATCTACATTTTCTCAGTTGCACATAAAACATTTTCTAGGAAAGAGCACATGTCATGCCACAAAACGAGTCTTAACAAAACTTAAGAAGACGGAGATCATACCAAGTATCTTTCCCAACCACAATGGAATGAAGTTAAAAATCAAAATCAAAAGGAAAACTTGAATATCCACAAATTTATGGAAATAAAACAACATAGTCTTGAACAACCAATGGGTCAAAGAAGAAATCAGAAGAAAAATTAGAAAATATCTTGAGACAAACAACAATGAAACACAACATACCAAAATGTATGGGATGCAGCAGAAGCAGTACTGAGGAAGTTTATAGTGGTAAACAGCCACATTGAAAAAGAAAAAAGACCTCGAATCAGTAACCTAACTTTAGACCTCAAGTAACCAGAAAAACAGACTAACTCAGAAGGAAGGAAACAAAGATTATAGAGAAATGAAATAGAGCAGAGACAACTGAAAAAATAATCAATGACAGTAAGAGTTGTTTTTGGAGAATTTCAAGAAAATCAACAAATCATTTGCTAGACCAAGAAAAAAGAGAAATGACTCAAATAGCAAAATCAGAAATGAAAGAAGAGAAATTATAATTGATGCCACAAAAATAAAAAGAATCATAAGAGACTACTAACAACAAGTATACACCAACAAATTGAATAACCTAGAAAAAAATGAATATATTTCTACAAAAGCCCAGGATAAGATAGCGTCACTGGAGAATTCTACCAAAGATTTAAAGAAGAATTAACACCAATCCTTCTCAAACTCTTTCCAAAAAATGAAGAGAAGGATACACTTCCAAACTTACCTATGAGGCCAGCATTACCCTGATACTGAAATGAGACAGAGCTATGAGACAAGAAAAATACAGGCCAATACCCCTGATGAATATGGATGCAAAAATCAATAAATTACTAGCAAGTAGAATTTGACAACACCTGAAAAGGATTATACACCATCGCCAGGTGGGATTTATTCCTGGAATGTAAGGATGCTTCATCATATGAAAATCAATCAATGTCATACAGCAAATTACCAAAATGAAGGACAAAAATAACATGATCATCTCAACTGATGCAGAAAAAGCATTTGACAAACACCCTTTCAAAACAAAAAGTCAAACTAGACACAAAAGGAAATTACCTCAACATAATAAAGTCCATATAAGCAAAGCCCACAGTCAGTATTATACCCAATGGTGTAAAACTGAAAACCTTCCCTCTAACATCAGGAACAAGGGAAGGATGCACACTCTCACCGTTTCTTTTCAACATAGTACTGGCAATCCTAGTCAGAGCATTCAGGCAAGAAAAACAAATGAAGGCATCCAAATAGGAAAGGAAGAAACAAAATTATCTTTGTTCACAGATGACATGAATATGCAGGAAACCATAAAGATCCCACAAAAAAAATGTTAGAACTAATAAATGAATTCAGTAAAGTTGCAGGATACAAAAATCAACTTGCAAAAATCAGTTGTGGGGCTTCCCTGGTGGCGCAGTGGTTGAGAATCTGCCTGCCAATGCAGGGGACACGGGTTCAAGCCCTGGTCTGGGAAGATCCCACATGCCGCGGAGCGACTACGCCCGTGAGCCACAACTACTGAGCCTGAGCGTCTGGAGCCTGTGCTCCGCAACAAGAGAGGCCGCGACAGTGAGAGGTCCACGCACTGCGATGAAGAGTGGCCCCCGCTCGCGGCAACTAGAGAAAGCCCTCGCACAGAAATGAAGACCCAACACAGCTAAAAATAAATAAATAAATTTATTAAAAAAAAAAATTAGTTGTGCTTCTATAAACTAAAAATGAACAATCTGAAAAGGAAATTAAGAAAATATTCCCATTTGCAACAGCATCAAAAATAAAATACTTATGAACAGACTTAGCCAAGGAGGCAAAAGACTTTTATAGTGAAAATGACAAAAAATTTCTGAAAGAAGCTAAAGAAGACACAAACAAATGGAAAGACAGCCTGTGTTCATGGATTGGAAGACTTAGTTAATGTTGTTAAAAGGTCCATACTACCCAAAGCAATCTACAGATTCAATTCAATCCCTACTGAAATCCCAATGGCATTTTCTCAGAAATAGAAAAAAAAATCCTAAAATTCATATGGAATCTCAAAGGACCCCAAATAGCAAAACTAATCTCGAGAAAGAAAAACAATGTCAGAGGCCTCACAATTCCTGATTTCAAAACATCTTTACAAAGCTACAGTAATTAAAACAGTATGGTACTGGTATAAAGACAAGTCATACAGACCAATGTAACACAACAGAGAATACAGAAATAAACTCTTACACATACAGTCAAATGATCTTCAACAAGTTGCCATGGGTACACATGGGAAAGAACAGTCTCTTCAACAAATGGTGCTGAGAAAACTGAATATCCCCACGCAAAGAACGAAGTTGGACCCTTAACTTATACTATACAATATAAAAGTTAATTCAAGATGGATTAAAGACCTAAATATGTGACCCTAAACTATGAAACTCCTAGAAGAAAACATAGTGGGATAGTTTCAGGACACTGGATTTGGGTAATGAATTCTTTGATATGACACCAAAAGCATAGGCAATGAAAGCAAAAATAGCCAAATGGGACTATATCAAACTTAAAAATAAGAAATATCAAAGGAAACAATCAACAGAGTGAAAAGGCAACCTATGGAATACAATCTATTCAATCTTCTGGGCTCAACAGTCTATGTCAGGAGTACAGGAACCAGAGGGTTGAGGCTGGAAGATAGTAGAGGGGCCAAGGGACATCTCTCAAAGACAAGGAAGGACAGATGGGATGAGAGAAAGCAAGTAAGAAAGCACACAAAGTCTGCAACCAGAGGCGGGTGTTTTAATTAAAGGTTTCAGGGGCAGAACAGTTCAGACCGGTATGCCTATGGGAATGGGAAGGAGCAGGAAGCAGCGGTGAAGGTTTTTGAAGATAAAATGGGTGGGGAACTGAGATGTTGTTAGAGGTTACCCAGGTAAACAAAGACAGCAGGGGATCTGCAGCAGAGTACAAAAGTATGAGTTCTTCAAAGACTGAGAAAGGCCTGGGAGATAACTAGATAATGGAGAGAGAAGATGACACAGCCAGAAAGCACAGCCTCAAAGGAACAGGGATTCTTATACTGAGAAAATAACAGAAACAGTCCAGAAGCATTAATGGAAAAAGAGTAACAGTGTGTAGGAAATAACGTCAAGGCTTACAGCACCCTGTATCCAGTAATATAGAGACTGTTCTCACCAAGTCACCACTTTTCACTCCTTATTTCACTTAACCTTGCTGCGAAATGTAGGCCTTTTGGAAATTGTTGACTGTGGGTTTTCAGGACACTATTTCCTGATTTCCTCCTTTCTCCCTGGCTGTTCTTCAGATACTTCCCTTCCTAATCTAGAAATGCTTATTATACTCCCCAGGGACCAGCCATTAGACACTTTTTCTTTTGTATTCCTCTTTGGACAGTTTCATCTTTCAAGGTTTTAGAAACACCTGATGACTTCCAAATGTCTCCTTCAGTATAGCTGAAACTTTGCTTGAGAAAGTAGTACTATTCCAGCTCCTATGGCTATTTTTATATGGGCTCTTTCTTCAAGGAACTTACTGTTTAAAGGGAAAAAAAGCCAGAAGATTTTAACATCATAGGGACTCAAGAGGTATGGCAATATAAAGAGAGGCAATTTAGCCAAGATGAATCACAAAGGATGACTAGGAACTGACAACACAAAGGGTGGGAAGACCGGTTGAGATAAGAGGGAAATGAGTGAGTGAAGGCAGAAGAGCCTAAGAACATGGTCTTATGACAACTGGAAGCAGTTCAACAGTAAAAAGTTCAAAGAAGGACTCAAAAAATATGAAGAGGCAGGGAGAAACCAAATTATGGGATACTTTATAAGACACGATAAGAAATTCAGATTTTAGCCAGCAGAGGAGTAATCTTACAAAGGCTAATAGCTTTCTCCACATAAAAATGCATGCACATGTACTCCATCTGGCAAAAAGTTTTAGAATGTTCACACACTATTCATAAACCACTAGATAAGAACACTTGCAGCAGGAGTCACTAAAGGGTTTTAAGCAGGTCAGTGACTAAGTCAAATCTGCCTTTATGGTAATTCCATTTTCGAAACTGGGACCAAAGTTGGCAAAACTGGAGGCAGGCAATCCAGTTAAGTGATGACTACTATTACAGACCAGGCAAAGAATGAAGAAGTAGCAGGAAAGAAGAGGAAACTGATGCAAGAAACATTTAAAAGATGCAGTATGTAGGGGCAAATGAGTGGGAACAGCTGAATACCTAGGTTTCTAAGATGGGCACCTGGGTAGAAGGTAGTGCTACAAGCTGAAATGATAACAAAAACAATAAACATTCATTAACATACAGTGAGTGGTTTTTGTGCATTATGTCCTTTAATCCTCACAAATTATCCTAGGAGCGAGGATTGTAAACTATTCCCACTAACATTTCTTAAAATTTTTTTTAAGGACACGTGTAAGATATAATGAATAAAATACAAAATTCAGGGGCTTCCCTGGTGGTGCAGTGGTTGAGAATCTGCCTGCCAATGCAGGGAACACGGGTTTGAGCCCTGGTCTGGGAAGATCCCACATGCCGCGGAGCAACTGGGCCCGTGAGCCACGATTACTGAGCCTGCGCGTCTGGAGCCTGTGTTCCGCAACAAGAGAGGCCGCGATAGTGAGAGGCCCGCGCACCGCGATGAAGAGTGGCCCCCACTTGCCACAACTAGAGAAAGCCCTCGCACAGAAACGAAGACCCAACACTGCCAAAAGTAAATAAATAAATAAATTTAAACTGCTCTGCAACATACTAATTAAGTCTGGAACCCGATTCTCAGATTTAAAAAAAAAAAAAAAATTCACATTGATTCTAAAAACTGCTTCATTGGAGTACTTCAACAAAATAGCAGAATTTTGCTCATTCTGCCTTCTGAGAAGACTCAGTCAGAGGCAGTTCATCTATTCATCCATCCCTACCATGAACCAGGAGCATGCTTCCTTGTATTTAAAACAGAATATATAGGTTTATACAATGCTTTGTGGTAGAAAACTTGACAGACTATGACTCATGTCACTTCTATGCCTAACACCTTTCATTAGTTCCTATGTCTATCAGGAGAAAACCAGGGACTTTTCAGTAGTGTCAAGGCCTTTCACTATATGGTTCTAGCTTTCTAATTCCAACTACATTTTTTGCCACTTCTCCCATCTCTTAACTCTGTATTCCAGCATAACAGTTCAGAGGATTTGTTCTGCTGTCTTCCTTGGCTCCAGGTCTTAAAAAAGTTTTTCTTCCTGCCTAGAATACTATGATCTCTACATTTATAACTAATCATCCTCAAAGATTCAGCTTAGCTATCATTTCCAGGATCACGACTGCTGCTCCCACAGTAACCTGTACCTACTCTCAGTACACCTTATAATAACTGCCTATTAATTACATGGTAAGCTCCCTGAGACACATGATCCAATAACTTATTTATTAATAAATTAATAAATAACCTAGTGAACTTCAGAGCCTCAATGAGGAGTCTTCAATTTCTCTCCTGATATTGTCTAGATAACAGTGTCAATTAACTCTATCTTTTTCTAGTACTTAACCATAAAGGGAAACAGATGTCAGGATACCTCCCACTTTCTTAGGTATATCAGATGCACACAAAAGAATATGCAAAGGCTCAGTCTGAAGAAGAAGAACGTGCTATCTCAGAACCCATAGGAGAGAAACCTGAAAACAGAAGAGCTATCTTTATTTGGTTGAAGAGATTTGTATCTTTTACTTCAGAATGTATTTCAAGATGTTATTTAATCCATAAATGTTTTTATACACATGTAAGTATATTTGAGTTGGAAGTTGTATAGAAATATTTTCTCCCACTCCATATTGAAAACAGCATCCAAGCTATATCTCAACTTCTGATTTCTGGTTCCACAAGTAAGGAGCTAGGAAGTCACTTCTCCAATCCAATAACAAGTAAAAAGCTAAAGAGACTAAAAAATCCACAACTCTTCTTGAATCCCTAGGGAGGGAGAACATAAACTGCAAACCGTTGTCCCTAATACTGAAGAGACAGGCAAATACAGGGAGTCACAGTTTTACTGAAGCAGAGATCCACAAGCAGGAACCTGTGACAGGACAGGAGACTGAGCATAGGTAAGTCTAGAGTTAAAAACTCTAAGGGGGGCCAATCACAGGGGAGCCCCCACAGTTCTTATGAGACTTACCCCAAGAAGCTCAAGCAGGTTCTCAAAGCAAGTACTGGGGAAAATCCCCTCATGCTTCCAGCAGGGGGAGGAGGAAAGGAACCATTTTGAGACACACCAGAGCCCTCTATTCTTCTTACCAAGGCCTGTCCTCAGGCAAACTAGTTTACCAGAGCCTACCCTGATGGGATATTATCAAATGCTTCCTTTCCCCTTACATCTCACTATCACATTACTAAAGCCCTATTTATAGCAATTCCTTTACTTGGGAAATCATGTCCAGCTATTAAGAAAAAATTACAAAGCATACTAAAAGGCAAAAAAAACTATTTGTAACCACAGAGCAAGCATAAGAACTAGAAATGTCAGGGATGTTGGAATTAACACACCAGAAATTTAACCCAACTAAGAGCTAGTTAATATATAATTTACTAGCTTTAATGAATAAAGTGGACAGCATGTAGGAACAGATGAACAATGTAAACAGAGAGATGGATATCCTAAGAAAGAACTAAAACAAACAAACCTAGAGATCAAAAACATTGAAACACAATTTAAAAATGTCTTTTATGGGCTTAATAGTAGACTGGAAACAACTTTTCTCAGTAGACTGAGAAAAGACTCTCTGAACTTGAAGATATATCAATAGAATCACCGAAAACTGAAAAGCAAAGAGAGCAAAGACTAACAAACACAAAACTGACTATCTAAGGACTGTGGGACAACTATAAAAAGTGTAACATACACATACAGGGGATACCAGAAAAAGAAGAGAAAGGACTATCAGAAATACTTGAAACAATGACTGGGAATGTCCCCAAATTAATATCAGACACAAACAACAGATCCAGGAAGCTCAGAAAACACCAAGCAGGATAAATGCCCCCCCAAAAACCCTACACTTAGGCATATCATTTTCAGACTATAGATAATCAAAGGTAAAGAAAAAATTCTGAAAGAAGCCAGAGGAGGAAAACTCCTTACCTACAGCAGATCAAAAATAAGAATTACATCTGACTTCTCCTCAGAAACTACGAAAGGAGAGTGAAATGAAATATTTAGAGTGTTAAGGGGAAAAAAACACCAACTTAGAATTCTGTACCCTGTGAAATTCTTCTTCAAAAGTGAGGAAGAAATAAAGATTCAGACAGATAAAAATTCAGGGCATTTGTTGTCAGTAGACCAGCCTTCTTGTTAAAAGAAGTTCTCTAGAGAGAAGGAAAATGATACAGATCAGAATCTCAAATTTACATAAAGGAAGAGCACTGAAAAAGAAATAAGTGGAAAGTAAAGTAAAACCTTTTATTTTTCTTAATCTTAACTGACCTATCAGGTAACAGTTTGTTCAAAATAATACCATTATGTATTTGGTTACGAATACTTATGTGTGTGTACATATACGAGTGTGTACATATATGCTCATACATGTGTATATATACGCTTATATATGTATATATGTGTATATATGCTATTATCCAAGTGAAATGTATGACAGCAATGATACAAAGAATAGGAGGGAGGAATTAGGGTTATTTTGTTATTACAAGGTACTCACACTCCCTGTGATGTGATATAGCATTATTTGAAAGTGGACTAAGATTAGATGTAAATGCAAACTCTATGACATCCACTGAAAAAAGTAAAAATGTAGGATAACTGATATGCTAACAAAGGAGAGAAAATGGAATCATATAATATGCTCAAGTAAAAACAACAAAAGGCAGAAAAAGAACAGAAGACAAAAATAGGAACAAAAAACAAGCGCAACAAATAGAAAATAGTAACAAACATGTTAGATATTAAACCAACTGTATCAATAATCAGTTTAAACATTAATGGTCTAAATGCACCAATTAAAAGAGATGTCAGAGTGGATCAAAAAATAAGATCCAACTATATGTTGTCTATACTTTAAATATAAAGACACATATAAATTTAAAAAGATAGAAAAAACATATACCATGCTAACGATAATCAAAACAAAGCAGGAGTAGCTATATTAACTTCAGCCAGAGGGCTTCCCTGGTGGCACAGTGGTTAAGAATCCACCTGCCAATGCAGGGGACATGGGCTCAATCCCTGGTCCGGGAAGATCCCACATGCTGCAGAGCCACTAAGCCCGTGTGCCACAACTACTGAGCCTGTGCTCTAGAGCCCACAAGCCACAACTACTGAGCCCATGTGCCGCAACTACTGAAGCCCGCGCGCCTAGAGCCTGTGCTCTGCAACAAGAGATGCCACCACAATGAGAAGACTGCGCACTGCAACAAAGAGCAGCCCCTGCTCGCTGCAACTAGAGAAAAGCCCATACACAGCAACAAAGACCCAATGCAGCCAAAAATAAAATAAAATAAAATAAATAATTTCAGCCAGAGCAGATTTCAAAGCAAAGTAGTTATCAGGGTTAAAAAAGGGCATTACATAATGAGAAATGGGTCAGTTCTCCAAGAAGATATTATAATCCTTCATGTGTATGCACCTAACAACAGAGCATCAAATTACATGAGGTAAAAAGTGATAGAACTGCAAGGAAAAACAGATGAATCCACTACCATAGTTGGAGACTTCAATACCTCTCTATCAGGAATGGGCAGATCTAGCAGGCAGAAAATCATTAAGTACACAGATGAACTCAATAGCACCATCAATCAACAGGATATAATCGACATCTCTGGACTACTTCATCCAACAACAGATTACACATTCTTCTCAAACTCCAATGGAACATTCACCAAGAGAGACCACACTCTGGGCCAAAAAACACACCTTAACACATTTAAAAGAAAAGAAATCATACAATGTCTACATTCAGACTATAATGGAATTAAACTAGAAATAAGTAACAGAAATATAACTGGAAAATCTCAAAATACATGGAGATTAAACAACACATTTCTAAGTAACACAAGTCAAAGAAAAAACTCACAAGAGAAACTAAAAAATATTTTGAAAGAAACACAACTTATCAAAATTTGTGAGATACAGTGAAAGCAGTGCTTTAGAGGGAACTCATAACATTGAATGCATTTATTAGAAAAGAAGATCTTAAAAAAAAAAAAATCAATCATCTAAGCTCCCACCTTAGTAAACTAGAAAAAAGAGCAAATTAAATCCAAAGTAAGCAGAAGAAATAATAAAAATTAGAGCAGAAATCAATGAAACTGAAAAAAGGAAATCCACAGAGAAAAATCAAAATCAAAAGCTGGTTCTTTGAAAAGATCAATAGTAAAACTGGTAATTCTCTAACCAGGCTAATTAAGGAAAAGAGAAGGCACACAAATTATTAATATCAGAAATGAAAGAGGGCACATTGTTACAAATCACATGGACATTAAAAAAACAATAAAGGAATACTATGAACAATTCTATGCCCACAAATTTGATAACCTAGATGCAATGGACCAATTCCTTGAAAGACACAATCTGCCAAAACTCACAAGAAGAAATAGACAACCTGAGTAGGCCTATATCTATTAAAGATATTAAATCAATTAAAAAATAACCTTCCAAAACAGAAAGCACCACCAGCAGAAGGGTTTAACAAAAATTTAAGGAAGAAACTATACCAATTCTCTACAATCTCTTTCAGAGGACACAAGTTATATCACCATAGTCTATTCTGATAAAAGGCTTACTTCTCCTATGATATAATGCATGTACAGTACTGAGCACAATGGCTTGTCATATGGTAAGTACTCAAGAAGATGTTATTACCCAAGTTCTGTAGGCTGTGTACATATATATCAGTTTATTTATATTTAGGTGATCCCAGAAAATTCTTCCTACATTTCTACAAGGGAATTGAAAAGGTAGAAATAAACATTTTACATAATTGTAGTCATTTCACTCTTTTACATAATAAATATTTACTGACTACCGCTTGTATGCCCGGCACTCTCATTAGGCTTCCATGCTATTGATAGTATTAAATGAGCCAGACAACAAAGAAATCAATATGAAACCAGTCAGATGACATTAAATCCCATGAAGATAAATACAGCACAGGAAGGGGCATAGGGAAGAGAGAGCATGACCATTCTTTGAAGAAAGTTGGTCAAGGAAGGCCTCTCTGATAAGGCATCATTTAAGAGCTCTAAAGCAAGTAAGAAAGGAGGCCATGTGGATATCACAGAGAAGGGTCAGAGAAAACAGGCACAAGTCTTAAGAACACCAAAACATTAAGGGCAAGAGCATAAAGCCAGTGTAGACAAAAATGGTCAAGAGAAAATGGAAAGGTCACAGAAGTGAAAGGAAGTTCATACAGGGCCTTGTAGATCCTTTGATTTTACTCTGAGAGAGATGGGAAGCCTTTGAAAGGTTTTGAGCATAAGTAACACAGTTTAACTTCGATCTTAAAAAAGATCACTCTGGCTGCTACATAGAAAATACCTTGGTAAGGGGTAAGTACAGAAGCAGCAAGACTACTGGGAAACAACTTCATTCTTTTGGCAATTGATGGCTTTAATCAGAGTGGTTGAGGTGGAAATGGTGTTTAAAAATAAAAGTTGAAGTATCAATTTATTTTAAAGGTGGAGTCAATAGGATTTGCTGATGAGCTGAGTGAGACAAAGAGAAAACAAGGATGCTTCCAAAACAAAACTTTGGATGAAATGGAAGAAAAGAAGAGTTGCCACTGATTAAAATGGCAAAAAGATTACAAGAGAAGCAGATTTGAGAGGATGAAAATCAAGAGCTCTATTTTATTTTGGACTTAAGTGTGAGAATCAGACATCCAATTATTGTATATATATGTCTACAATTCAGAAGGTAAGTCAGAGTTGGAGATGAAAATATGCAAGTTGTCACAGTATATATGGTAAAGTTCTTACCTAGAGAGAATAGATAATGATGGCCTGAGAACTAGGTCCTTGGTCATTCCAACATTTAGAAAAAATAGGCTTTCCAAACACTGAACCATAAATCACTTGATACATTTACCCTTGGTTCCATTTACTGTATTAGTTATATACCTGAAAACATAGCCTAAGTGTTAGAGATAGGGTTGGGGAGTAACTACCAAAGATAAGAAATCTGAAGTTACTAGAAACTTCTTTGAAAACATTAAGAAAATTAAAGAGTCTAAATTAATATGTGCAAAAAGACTACTACATGGTATATATAAATTTAAACCAAATCCAAGTACATAATACATATAATTGAATAAAAAGATCTGGGTTATTGTGTTAGTTCTATTTCTAGGCTAAACTATAAATTAGCATGCAGCTCTTAAAAACTTTTACTATGTTTTTCTGTACTCTAGGAAATGGGTGACACTAGGAATTCCTAAAAGCAAACAGGCATATTCTTTAATTTTATATAAATTACTATTTTAAATGTACTCAAGGTGTTCCCTAGTTAAAGGATGTCAAATGCAAATGCATCTCAAAGTGCTAAAAAAAAAATCATGCTTTAATAAATTTAAGATGTTGCCATTAATAAAACACACTAGCTAATTCTTAGGTAAAAACAAGACTCCTTCATCACCTATTTTGTAAATCAATACCCACAAGATTAAGGTAGAACAAATCTTACTAAATTACTGCCTGATTACAATTTCTACAGGTACAGGAATTTGAGAAACTGTATCAACCTCACATTCTTGCCATACTTGGTTTTTACTACAAAATGCAAGCCTCCATCTTTCCTTTTCCATTCTTTACTCTTGATTTATCCATCTAACCTCCTCCACCAAGATTTCTAGAAATACATTTATGATATAGGCTGTCACCTATCTTCAACTGCTTTATATAATGGTTCCTCAATCTCTTAGCTTTCACTAAAACCTGATTTACCCACAAAGGCTTTTCTTATGTTGCAACCTTTTTAGGTGAGGGTTCCATAGACAACTCAAACCCCTAAGTGCACCATTATTATTCTAATTGCTTATATTAAAAATAATGCCCATCCCCCCAAACAAAACAAAGCACAGCACAAACACAACTTATTCTTTGAAACTCACGTTATCTACCTGAAATCCTTCTTCCTTCCCTCTCTGGTCTGGTAAATTATACCCATATACTAAAGGCTCTACTTTTCCCGAGTTATATTGCTGGCATTGTGACTTCCATGTCTGTGTGCATGATCTATCCCAACACTCTAGCCCCCAAAATATTTGACTTTCTTGACTTGAGGGTCCCTCACCTCCTCTCAATTTCAGCCAATCACTACCTTAGGCTCTGATCATTATCATCTATCCTTGTAAGAGTTTCACTTATACTGAACTATCTCTTTGACCCATCAGGCTTTTTGTAAACAACCCAACATCTTCACCTGGCATCACAACCTTTCCAACAGTGGCCATCGCCAATGACATATAAGTTCAACTACTCCAATGTTAACACTCTACACACATGCCACTTCCCATATGCTCTAATAGCCAACCCTGAAATAGCATGCATCTTCTTCTAGCTATTAAAGAAAAGTCTTTAAACTGCAAGTATGCAGTAAGCTAACCTTAGCTGGCCACTCAGTAGCATGAGACTGTCAATAATATTTGGTCCACTTCTTCACCCATTTCCCCCAATAACTTTCCAAGTATTCAGTCTTCTCAAATCCCCTAACCAAACTCCATGTTCCACAAGAACTACCTGAAAATGTTTCTTAAAAAGTTACAGTCAGGACTTCCCTGGTTGCTCAGTGGTTAAGAATCCTCCTGCCAATGCAGGGGACATGGGTTCAACCCCTGGTCCAGGAAGATCCCACATGCTGCGGAACAACTAAGCCCATGTGCCACAACTACTGAGCCTGCCCTCTAGAGCCCATAAGCCACAACTACTGAGCCCGCATGCCACAACTACTGAAGCCCACGTGCCTAGAGCCCGTGCTCTGCAACAAGAGAAGCCACCGCAATGCAAAGCCCACGCACAGCAACGAAGAGTAGCCCCTGCTCGCCGCAACTAGAGAAAGCCCGCACGCAGCAACGAAGACCCAACACAGCCATAAATAGATAAATAGATAGACTGATAAATTTATTACAAAAAAAAAAGTTACAGGGTCACAAAACTACCAAGAAATATCACCTTACTCCCATTAGGATGGCTACTATGAAAAAAACAGATAATTACAAATGTTGATGAGAATGTGGAGAAATTATAACCTTTGTGCATTATTAGGTCAGAATGCTAATTTGGTGCAGTCACTGTAGAAAACAGTACAGAGGTTCCTCAGAAAATTAAAAATAGGACTACCATATGATCCAGCAATCCCACTTCTGGGTATATACCCAAAGAAATAAAAGTAGGGTCTCAAAGAGGTATTTGTACATTGCAGCATTATTCACAATAGCTAAAACATAAGCAACCTGTGTCCATCAACAGATGAATGGATAAACAAAATATGTTACATACATACAACAGATTATTCAGCCTTAAAAAGGAAGAAAATTCTGACATGCTACAACAGGGATGAACCTTGACATCATGCTACGTAAGTAAAATAAGCCAATCACAAAAAGACAAATATTGTGGGCGCTCAGAGTATATGAGGTAGAGTCGTTAAAATCATAAAGACAGAAAGTAGAATGGTGGTTGCCAGGGGCTAGGGAGAAGGGTGAATGGGGAGTGATTGTTCAACAGGTACAGTTTCAGTTTTGCAAGATGAAAAGAGTTATGGAGATGATGGTGGCAATGACTGCACAACAATATGGATGTACTTAATACCACTAAATTGTATACTTAAAAACAGTAAAGGGCTTCCCTGGTGGCGCAGTGGTTGAGTATCTGCCTGCTAATGCAGGGGACACGGGTTCGCGCCCTGGTCTGGGAAGATCCCACATGCCACGGAGCAACTGGGCCCATGAGCCACAGCTACTGAGCCTGCGCGTCTGGAGCCTGTGCTCCGCAACAAGAGAGGCCACGATAGTGAGAGGCCCACGCACCGCGATGAAGAGTGGCCCCGGCTTGCTGCAACTAGAGAAAGCCCTAGCACAGAAACAAAGACCCAACATAGCAATCAATCAATCAATCAATCTTTAAAAAAAAAAAAAAAAAGCAGTAAAGATGGTAAATTTTGTTATGTGTATTTTACCACAAAAAAATTTTTTTTAAAGGTTACATGGACACATAAATTTGAGAAATACATTTTATAGCCCCTTCTTGGAGATGCACAATGTACATCAGCATTTTAAAGGATTTCCACTATTTTCAGTAAAGAAATCTGCTGTTTAAGTCTGCATGCCCCAAGTTTAATCCACAACCACTTTTTCAAGAAGCACACAGTGGTGTAGCTGACCTAATTTACTAAGACAATTGACAGTTCAGACACAAATGACTTTGACTTCCCCATTCTTACCTACCAACACATTTAACATCACATATGCATTTTTACTTCCTTCTTCTAGTTTCGTAAGATGAGGGTCTTTGCTCTTATTCAAGAGAAATCCCTACACCTATATTCTTCATTCCAACCCTTACTATCTTAAAAACCTTGCTTCAACAATTACCACTTCTCATATTATCTTGAACTTCTTATATTCTCACAACTAATCACTGAAGTCTGACCTACTTCACCTTCCATTTTTCTTTCATCCAGAAAACTTTATCTTGAATTCCTAATATACCACTGCCCTTATTTAGGCCCTCATTGACTGAAGCCCTGGTCAACGTACCACCACATGATTTCTCCTCAATCCTGCTTCCCTGTTGGCAAAGTTATTAAAAATATACACCTAACAAGGTTACTACCCCTACTTAGCAAATTCTTTACTGACTCCCAAATACCTGTGAGAGACAGGCCAAGGTCCTTTACATAGCATGCAAGTACCTAGTCCTTTCTTTCAAGTCTCATCTCCTTCAATTTCCTACCTTTCAGTCAGCCTATGATCTAAGAATCATCAACTGCCTACTGTTCCCTACATTCACTATGCTGCTCTATAACTCTGCTCCTGCTTCTGCCTAGAATGTGCTACCTAACTCCCAGTCACACTTCAAGACTTAACTTAGCCTTCCCTGATCACCCCTATTTCCCTGCCATCTGGATTAGGTCCCTATTGCATCAGGGTACTTGAGTACCCTGGTACTTCTTTATGCTCATGTTCCATCCTGGGTATCCTTCTACCACAATGATTGAAATGATTTGCTTCTGGGTCTTTCACACTGAGTAGACTAAATTTCTGTAGGTTAGGAACTAATCTTATGCATCTCTGTATCCACAACACAGCACCCAATATCTTATACACAGCAGGCACTTAATAAATGATTGTTAAGCTGAACTCTTTCCCCAAAACTGCTAGGTGAGCAAAAACATACAAGAATCCAGGGGCATGCAATTATCTATCCAGAAGCAGTAATCTAGTAGCATGTTACCAAGATTTAGAGGTATTTATTTGGTAGGGAAAATATTAGACATGCGTATTCCTATCTTCCAATTTACTTTTTAAAGCATTATACTCTCTTTAACTGGAAATTATTTTCAAATTATGTGATACCATTTAAAGCAATCTAGGGCAACTTAAAAGACACCACAGCCTCAACCAAGTTATACTTACATTCGGCTAGCTTCAATGTCGTCAGACTGAGGTTCTCCTGATGATCTGTAAAATGCAATTCAGGAAAGTTAAGCAAAATATTCCATATTTCAAAAAGGGGCAAACATTTTATTTTGGAAGACAAATTTGAAAACAAGATTTAATGGTTAACAGTTTTAAAAGTTCAACATGAGAAAAAAGTGATCAAATCAGATTGCCATACAACACATTTATTGTAAGGGCTAGACTAATAAAAACTCTGTTTTTTTTTTTAAGGAAAGGAAACTGTAAACACTATATTTAGATACCAACATACAAACCAGTGTAATAAATCATAATTCACAAAGTCAAATATTTATAATAAAAACCCACAACTATGAAACCTTCTACAGCCAAGTATTGGTTATCCACACAATATCAAAAGTATTCACTGGTATTAACAGTCCCAAGCTTTAGATGAGGGATCAGCAAACTACTGCCTGGGATGACAAACTAAGGCCTGGGTTGGCCGCCTATTTTTGTAAAGTTGTACTGGCACAGAATCACGCTCATGTATTTACGGCCGCTTTTACACTACAAAAGCAGAGCTGAGAAACTCTGTCGGAGACGTGGCACACAAAGCCTAAAATATTTATTACCTAGCCCTTTAAGAAAAAGTTTGCCAACCTCTGCTGTAGATAATTCAAATTTCAATCTAATACCCTTAGGAATTTTGAGACATTTAAGTCTGTTTTACCATTCTGATCATGATTACCTTATTTCAACAATCAAAGTAGGTTTCCCTGAAAATACACTGACAGGATGTACTACCTGTCAAAATTGTACCATCTTAGGGTATTAAAATTTTGCTGTGGATAACTGTGAATTGACTTCAGTTATAAATAGTTCCCAGTTATTTTCTTTTTTTTTTTTTAATATACTGCTGCTATTTTAAGTAGAAATACTGAAAATTCTAAGACACTAAGAAGCCTTTTATTTTCATTTTGGGGCATGAACCAATTTTGCCAACCCCACCATGCTGTTAAAAATAAATTCCTGTTACTCTATTCACTTTTACAACCAGCATCAATCAATATATATTGTATTAAGGTGAATCAACGTAATACTGATTTCTGACACTTTCAATTCACAAAACAGGTAAAATATTTTTTAGAGGTCAAAAGCTAGATTTTCAAACTGACATTACAAGGACTTGATTTGTAAATTTATCACTGACTTGAGACTTCAAATTCAAACAACTTTTAACAAGAGAATCTTAAAATCAGAGCCACCAGAATAGAAAAGAATCTGTTTTCCATATTTCTTAGATTTTAAAAAACTCACTTCTTTATCAGACTTTCAAAATTACCCCTCACTGAGTGGTCCAAGGACAAGAATGCAAAAAATAAAAATAAAAAATAAAAAAAAAATCCAGCAGCTCAAATATTTATTTTAGATCTTCTTTGCAGTATATTTACATTTTCAATTTTGCACAAAATGATATTAGAACTAAAAACTGGGGCATGCTGGAGGTGGCAGTGACTTGGCAGTGACACAAATGCAAAAATTTCACTCCACCCTCTCCCCCAGGGAGCAAGCAAATCACCTTTGTGACACACCTGGTCTCCACCAGCCTTGTGGGTAAGTACCCCAAGATTGCTTCCAAACTTGTATCTCTCAGACAGAAGAGCTAAAAAGTGATGATAACCCCATGTACCAGCTGACTCATTTTTGAAAGTGCGACCCTCCAGCATCAGATGTCATACTGTAAGGAGGCAGAGCAGGCTTGCAAAACAAAAAATAAACCTGCTGGCACTAAGGGAAGAGAGGCAGATTAGAAGCTTTCATACATGTAGGCGGCAAAACTTTTAAAATTAACAGGGAAAGAGAGAGAGGGGAAAAAATGAGGACACAATGACAGGGAAATTAAACTGCTACTGCAAAAAGGTAAGATGCAAGCAAGAGGAAAAACAAATCCAAGTCTCAGAAGCACAATTTGTAACTGCTGCAAAGTTTTGAGATTCTGAAATGGGATAGAGGTTAAATACATCAAATGGTAACTACATTCTATTTTCCAAAGTCTATTCTCTAAACAAGAGGATATGTAAACATTAGCACCAAAATGTCATCAAATTACTGTAAATAAACTAGATCATTTAACATTAACATATATTAATGTGAGCTACCAAAAACCACTTTTAAGTCAAACCAAGTAATTTAAACCAATTCAGTCAACAAGAAGAACAAAAGAATAAGGATTGAAGATTATTACCTTAAAACAATCTATCCTAGGTCTCTTAAACAGAGTTAGCATAATTGTTTTTTACTCAAAACAAAAATCGTTTTTTAATCAGAGAAAGCTGAATATACGCTGAACAAATAGAAGCACCTTTTACCTTACAGTGAGCAATAAGTAATAGTACCTGCCTGAATAAATTTCTAGTCATTCTGCTTATTGTATTCTGTCTGTTTTATTCTAAATATTCTAAATAATTAGAATATTATTTATTCTAAATATTTTACTAATTTTCTAAATAATTTACTAAAGAATATCCTAAAATTAGGATCCAAACTCTCAAAATTATAAAATACCTAAGATCTAACAATAGTTTCCAAGCTTTAATTTAGCCCCTGAAGAGTCTCTTTATTCTTTACTCTCAAGTTCTTGGAAGTAAGGATCTGGTACATATTGTAATTTTACCAAATTGAGGACATATAATCAAAGGAGAAAAAAACCCAAAAAGTATTGACTTAGGTTAACCTAAAGTTCGTCAGAATAACAAATCAGAAAAGAGATTTCTATGAGGTGCAGCTTCTCTAGCCTGCAAGCCCTTCCACTGTAACTCTCTAGGAGAGACAAGTATACTATATTTATTAAAACTCTCACCACATAAGCACACTTTAAAATGCATATTAAGACTTTTTTCATAGTTTTTTTAATGTTCATAATAAAATGTTTATTTAAAAGCTTGAAATTTTTTAGAAATACTTTCCTGTTTATTCATACAGATAGGTCTGGGGAAAAGGCACAAAATATTTTAGGAAGGAGATTAAATGGAGAAACAGGTCAACTCTTAGGTCCACTATTCTTAGCAGTCAGTATTCCTGCCAACTATATATTTTCTTCATTTTTTTACAGCATGTATTTTACAATGACAGCCTTTTAAAGGCTGTAAAATAACATTCAAAATTACCTTTTACAAGCTGTGGCCATTCGGTGACATCAGGGTGATCACAGCTTTGAGTCACTGATTAAAAACAGGTTGTCACACCAGTCTAGCTGCTAACTTGATCTGAGCGTAGGTTTAATAACTCTAATAAATTAAACAAATCTTTAGTTAGAACACTTTAACATATAAACCCAATTCATTGTTCAAAAATAATCTTCAAAGGTTCAAATTAGGTGCCAATGCAACATTCATCAGAAGAGTAATTATAGAAATGTTTTTAAGGACTATTTTCCAGCATTTTTTTTTCCTTTAATGATTTCTTCACTTGAGAAAATATAATAATCTCCTGTACTTTTATGAAGTGTTACAGTTTACAAAGCACTTTGCTCAACGGCATCTTAAGTCTAAAGACAACTTGGGCTCTACCTATTCAGAGCAGATACTATAGAAAGAATTTTAAAAAAGAAAAAGAAAAAGAAAAAACCAAGCAGCCTTAGAGTGATTAATTGACTTGCCCAAGATTTTAGTATTAGTGTTAAAGCCAGGACTAGGATTAAAAACCCAGATATACTGACTGCCTATCCAGAGTTAGTATTTTGTGATTTCATTTAGTTTTGCTATAGAGTCTCATGATTTAAAAATATGAACAAAGATTTAAAATATGGATTGACACCCCACAATTACAATAATTTAAATGGGACTAACAGTAGTAGAGTTTTCCAGGTAGTCAAATGCTTAATGGAATAGTTATACACCCACACCCACACAGATACACACACACACCACCACCCCCCAGTCTATTCCTACTTATTCCATATTTAAATAGGATAATTTAACATTAGCCAAAACTCCTTGGGTATTTCATGAAAACATGTTCTCCACATCAGCCATAAATCCACTAATATTCAATTTCATGAGAGAGAATGGCAAAATATGAAAACATTTCCTCCTCCCTCAACCTAGTATCTTTTGATCCTCTTACTTGGCCTTAGCTGAACGTTCCTGATTCCTGATTATCATGGTTCACATTTATCAGGCATCCTAATCACACTGTAGTTTCAGGCAAAGATACACATCTGAAATATCCCAGAATCAAGAGCTCATGTCCTGCAACTAGTTTTTCCCCTGATGATTTCCCTACCAAACTATATATCCAGGCCAAATCTGAAAAGTGAACTAAGGAAAGATGAGAAAATTAGGAGAGAAAAAAAAAGATCCTTGATAGTTAACACCTTCCAAGTGACAACAGACAACCACAGAAGGTGGTTTACAGCATGGATCCAGAGCCCTATATAAAACAGCAAGTTATCTGAGAACCCCAAGAGAAGGGATGAAACATCAATGCTTAAGCCCATACCTCTGCAGCCTATGAACTTGGGCTTCAAATTCAGATAAGGGTGAGAGTTGGCCTAAGAATACATTAACTTTAGGGGACTCCAATACAGGCATACTTCATTTTATTGTGCTTCACAGATATTGTGTTTTTTACAAACTGAAGGTTTGTGGCAGCCCTGCATCAAGCATGTCTATTGGTGCCATCTTTCCAACTGCATTTGCTCTCTTCATGTCTCTGTGTCACATTTTGGTAATTCCTGCAATATTTCAAACTTTTTCATCATTATTATATTTGTTATGGTGATCTGTGATCAGTAACTTTTGATGTTACTACAACAACTCGTTGAAGGCTCAGATGATGGTTAGCATATTTTAGCAATATTTTGTAATTAAGGTATGTACATTACTTTTTTAGACATAATGCTATGGCACACTTAATAGACTGTAGTATAGCGTAGACGTAACTTTTATATGCACTGGAAAGCCAAAAAATTCATATGATTAGCTTTATTTGCCTTATTGCGGTGGTCTAGAACTAAACCTGAAATACCTCTGAGGTATGCCTATAAGTGAGATTTTTAATCCCTGGAAGATATAATTCAAATTTCCCAGATTTTCCTATCATAGTTGCATGTTTTCTAATAAAAACCTAGAATATTCCTGAGGTCATATGGGAAAGAGGTAAGGCGCCCCTGAAATGAACAGTGTTTCCTGTGGGTTCCTCAAAAGACTAATAGTGTATGTGGATTTAAAAGATGCAAGTCTAACTTTCCAACCTGTAAACATAAAAATGAGAAAGTCAAAATACCTTTTAACTGATTAATTAATTGAGATGAATTAATTCATTAAAGAGCTACGTGTATTGTGAAAATTACTGAGGCAAGTCCTCTCTTCTAGACCTCCGTTTTCATGAGGTCCAGCGCTCCACAGAGCAAACAGGTTCCAGAGTCAGTCTGGATTCAAGTCCCTGTTTGGTCACTTACTAGATGGAAAATCTTGGGCAAGTTACTTAACCTCTCCAAGCCTAAGTATCCTGATATGCAGAACTAAGATAACAGTAGTATCTATCTCAGAGGGCTGTCATGAGGATGAACAAACATATATATTGTTCACAACAGTGTCTGGCACATAGTAAGAGCCCAACAAATGGAAGCTATTATTAACTCATAGCCTAACAGCCAAACTCACCCTCTCAACCTTCTTATGCAATTATTTTACTTCTCATAGCATACTCTTCTAAACTTCTTCAGAATCCCGCTTGGATTCCTCATACAGTCTACCTGGTAGCACAGTGATTTAGCACCTAGCACATGCTTTAAAAATGGCAGACACCCAAATTTGCTGAATACATTTGTCATTATTCTAACCATGACATTAAGATATACATGCAATTTTAAATTCCAAAAAATAAAACAGAAACATACCATATTTCGCCAAACTTCTGAGGAACTGGTGAATTCTAAAATCAGGCTCTTACAGATTTTTAACCTAAAATATAAAACACCTCACTCAATTCTTTTTACACAGACAACTGGATGGACAACTTTCATAGAAAAAATTTTTTCTAAAATTTATTATAAAAGCAAATTCATTTGTAATACTTATGAATATCCAGAAACATATTAAGAGACAAATGCCCCTAATGCTGTTGCCAGGATGCATGGAAAGGTGGTTAGACAGGCCCTGTGGTCTGAGTGCTTTCAGCTGGCAGAACCATGATACCCATTTTCATCCACAGAACTTACTGCTTGCTGTTTCTTTACTCTTCCCTCCCTCCAAAAGGCCTGAAAATATATGAAAACTGTTTAACTACATGCCTCTAATTCCTTCAGATACCTACAGCAATTAAGCTTTTAATTAAATTCCATATGCTGAGGACCTGCTATATTAGGTACATATATGGGCATCTGCCCAACTACCTCCTGGAGTAGCAGCCTTTGGCAGGTCCCTTGACCTGTAAGTCTTCGGTGTCAGGTTGTTGTAATAGAGAAAATATTTTTAAAGTATGTAGGACAATGCTGCCTGGAGCATAATAGGGCCTCAGTGTATGGTAGCACATATTATTTCTTAAACATTTAATACATCTATCAAAACTTAACTCTTATCAAAAACCAAATTCTGAAGCTTAAATCATGCATCCAAATAATCACTGTAAATTCTTAACTCATTTGTATATAATCAGATCATTTCTCAGCTGAACAGGAACTAAAGTCTCTTAATACATTTCCTTTTATTGCATATGAAGAAACCAAGTCCCCCACCAAATCAGGAAACCCACCCAGCATCCTACAGGGTTGATGGCAGAAAATGAATATACTATACACTGCATACAAATATTTTTTTTAAATTAACCAAGTGTTAAGAGGACTGAGTCTCAAACTCTGTTCTATAATACAATCACCTAAGGAAGCTGTAAAAAATGCAGATACTTACTTTATCTCAACCTCCAGAGACTGTGACTCAATACATAAAATGGGGTTGTGTGAATCTGTATTTTTAACATACATTTCAGGTGATATGCATACCCCAATTTGAGAAACTTTGCCTTAGAAGATTAGGAACACATAATTATAGAATGTACCAAATCTACGAAGATATAGGATAAGTAACAGAAACTGTAAGCACCAGAAATGTTAGCTGCACTCTTTGCAAATTTAACCATTAGCACTCTTACACCAGACCTAGTGCCTTTATTTATAACCGCATTCCTCTCCAACAGAGGGCTCAGTCTAATAATCTAAGAATAAGAAATGAATCAAATAATAAGAAATGCCTGTACCAATCTACATCCACCTGTCCCTGTAACATTTTCACTTATCCTTAAAATAGTCCATCTGCCTGCTCTCACTCTTTCTCTCTCCCTCTCTACACAGGTGCATATATATTACTATTACATCTGTCACGTCCTTTATCTCCTCTCCAACAGCCTATTTCCTTCACCTCCTTGTAACCCTAGGTCAAACTTAATTTCAGACTACCTTTTCTATCACTTTTTTATTGTGTCCACTCAGCAATCTTGTTCTCCTTTATGCCATGTTTATGGTGTCTTAAATTTATGGGAAAGCTACTTGTTGAAAGTCATTAAGTTTTGTACATTTGTAAATTTCACAACAAAAGACTGTTAACTTTCTGGTGTAAATTTTCCTGTCTTTAGGCTCTCCTCATTCTAGTCCATTCTGCAGTTAGACTAAAATTTTAAAACACTGCTTTCATATAGTACTTTCAACATAATTCCCTCAACTCCATTAACTCTTCACAGTACCATTTCCTTACTCTCCTTCCTTTAACTGCCAGAAAGGTCTGAAAACCATTAGCTCAGATGCTAATATACAAAACCTTCCACATACTCAAAGTTTTCTTATATAAGTCATCATCATTCTTGTATGTCCTAAATCCTATGGCCTCTTAATCCTACTTTTTCTCTGCTGCATTTCACACTGCTAACCATTTCTCACCCCTCCTGGACTTCCATAATGCTGTACTTGCCTGTATTCTTCTACCTCTGACAGGAACTAAGTCTTCTGCTAGTTCATCTTCCTACCTCTCAATCACAGCCACTCTCCAAGTTTCTATCAATAGCCCCTTTTCATAGATTAAGAATTAATTTTCTGTGCAATGTCATCATTCATTCCTATAGCACCTCTCTATACTTACAATCCCTAACTCTACATCTTTAAGACTTCATGTCGTGAGTCATAAGCCTGCTACTCTCAATTACCAATAGTACACATGCACTTGGATGTTTCATTAGCATCTAAAATCAAGCTCAATTATTCCCAAAAAAACTTACTTCACCCTGAATGTGCCTAATCTTGTTGTCCTACTAGTTACAGAAAGAAAAAAATTGGTGCCATTCTTTATTTTCTCCCCCTCATTTTTTTTTTTCTTAAAAGGTAGGAGTGTTCTAAATTTTGATGGAAAATCTGTATTTTAATCGCTACTTTTTTTTTTTAATTAATTAATTAATTTATTTTTGTTTTTTTTTGCTGTGTTGGGTCTTCGTTTCTGTGCGAGGGCTTTCTCTAGTTGCGGCGAGCGGGGGCCACTCTTCATCGCGGTGCGCAGGCCTCTCACTATCGCGGCCTCTCTTGTTGCGGAGCACAGGCTCCAGACGCGCAGGCTCAGTAGCTGTGGCTCATGGGCCCAGTTGCTCTGTGGCATGTGGGATCTTCCCAGACCAGGGCTCAAACCCGTGTCCCCTGCATTGGCAGGCAAATTCTCAACCACTGCGCCACCAGGGAAGCCCCACTCCCCCTCATTTTTATTTAGCCTAACCAATGTATGGTTTGATATGACCTTTAGGTCATTCAAAGAATGTCTACTAGCTAAAACTAATACAATGTTATATGTCAATTATAACTCAGTTAAAAAATATGTTTGAGTGTTTTACTAAGTGGATGAAGACATAGTGGTAAAGAAACTAGACAATCTTGTATCCTCATGTAATGGGGGAAATGCGCACAATAAAAACCACAATAAACTAGGTAACTGCAATGCATAGTTAAGTGTTGTGAAGAAGAAACCAGGATATGGTAAGTGTACATATACAGTATTCTGACTTAGTCTGGGGAAAAAGGAAAGACGTTCTTCATGAAGTAACATATAAACTGAGCTTTGAGGCATGAGCAAGGTTTATCCCAGATATATTAAGAAAAACCGTGGAAGGTAATGGTACCACTACCAGTCCAGTCACCCATTAGAAAATTCTGAGTCATATTCTAAAGAGAAGGCCCCTCTCTTTCCAGTACAACAAACCGTTCACCCAGTGCTATCAATTCTACCTCAGAAATTCCCCCACACTCCAACACTGCCCCCAATTATTCCTTTGTTGGTTTTGTTCCAGAGTAACGTTTCCGATGAAACTATACATAATTTGGCCAAAACCTGCCAGTCCAGCCTCTTCTCTCAGACTAGACCACACTTTTAGAGAACATATATATCATTCATTTTTACACTTCCAGTGCTTGAAAATGTTCACAAAATATACTTCACAGGATAAACATCTTATGAAGAGGAAAGTTTTCTTCTACGTGACTTGTTTTGGAGGTCATTTAACTAGTGAATACAAGATTAAAAACAAATTGTCTGATTGTAAAGGCCATGCTCCTTCCCTTGTACACTTCTAATTTATACCCAAATCCTGTAAATTTTTTCTTTGAAATATCACTTGCATCCTTTTTTCTCCATGCATAGTCATGTTACAGATGCTCATTACTTCATCTAGTTTTACTTTTTCCTCTATCCTTGACTCTGCCACTAGAATTATCTTCCTAAAAACCCAAATTTGGGCATATCACTCTCATACTCAAAATCTATACTTTCCCAATGCCCACAGGATAAATTTCAAACTATCATATGAAGTCCCTGCCACCGGCTTCCACCCATTCATACAAGCCTTACTGGCCACTCTATGAAATCATTACCAAGTACTTGATCTAGTCCCATCATTGGATTACTGGCTATCACATACTGGCCATCTGTATTTCTGATTTCAATGCTTTTGTTTCTCACGACACTTCACTCAGAAATACTTCTCTCTCCTTTGCTAACCTCCATCCCCCACCCACCTATTATGCCCTGTTTAAAAAAACTCTATTCATTTTAAAGGCTGTATCTCACAGAGTTCTCTAAGCTCTTCTGTAAATAACCACTGTCTTGTCTGGGAACTATATGTTCCTAATACTATAAAATAATTTCTTAATTTCCACCCTAAATTTATTATTTTATACATTATAGCTGTCTGAATACGTTTCTCAGTGTCTCTAGCTGTAAGCTGGTGGAGGGTAGGGCTCATCTCATCCATATGTTTATTTTCATAGTAATGGGACTGTTTTCTTGACACCACACCTCCCTCTACAAGGAAAAAAAAAAAAAGGAATAAGGATCATGGCCTGACAAAGGATTCTAAACTAGCTCCAAATGCAATTCACGGATGAACAAACAAGGGTATCCTTTAATTCCAAATTAACACAAATTTAACCCAATGCCAATCTAACAAAAGTTTATTTTGAAGCTCAAACATGTAAGAATAGCCACGAAACTTTCATTTTTCTCAAAGAATAATGCCTCTCTCCCAAGAACTTGTTCTACCAGGGACTAAAGCATAAAATATTAAATAGTATAATTAAAATCAATACAACCCCTTCAAAAAACTTTGACAGTATCTACTAAAACTAAATGTAAATCATTTAGTTTAGTCATTTACCCTATGACTTAAAAATTCCACTAAGTACACATCAAACAGAAATGAGTACATATGTTCACTAGAAGACGTTCAGTGGAATATTGAGAGTAACAATATTCTTAGTAGCCCCAAACCAAAAATGACTAAAATGTCCATCAACAGCAAAATGATAAACAAAATATAGTTGGCCCTTAAACAACCCAGGTTTGAACCATGCAGGTCCACTTATACGTGGATTTTTTTTTTTTTCAGTAAATACATTAATACAGTACCACACTATCTGCAATTGGTTGAATTCACAGATACAGAACTGTAAAGTTCTCAAGGCCTACTGTAAAGTTATATATGCAGATTTTCGACTATGCAGGGGATGGGTACCCCAGCCCCCTACCTAGTTCAAGGGTCAAGTGTACTATACAGAAATTATAAGCAACCGACTACAACCAACAATGTGGATGAATCTCACAAATATGTTGTGAGAGAAGCCAGACACAACTAAATGTGACTGTTTCTAATTACATAAAATATAAAAACAGAAAAATCTAATTTATGCTAGTAGAAGTCAGGATAGTGGTTACTCTTGGGGAAAGAGAGGTAGTGACAAAGAGAGCACAAGGGGCTTCAGAAGAGCTGATCTTGTTTCTTGATCTGAATGCTGGCTAAACGTGTGTGCTCAGTGTGTGAAAGTTAAACAAGCTACGTGCACACTTACACACTTCTGTATGTGTATTATACTTCAATCAAAAGTTTATTTTAAAAAGCACAGTATGGTATGAGCATTAACTAAATGTTTAAGTGGAACAGAAAGTTAAGTCCAGAGAAAGATCCAAAAGTATGTAACAGTTGCTTCTAGTCATAAACAAGAAAACTGGACAACATATGAAACAGCTGTTTTCAGACCCTGGATAACAGGCAGTGTGAGACTGATCCATGAGAACGAACAGAAATGAGGTGAACCCTTCCAATGCTTGAATTTCTTCATGGAGGCAGCTTTCCAACCTGAGTCAATGGAGAGGAAACACAGTCAGAGGACAGCAGTCTCACTGAGGTAAGAAGCAAGAGGTCAGAGTTGAGGCTGAAGTGGGTGGAATTTTTAATAAGACAGACTGCCACAGAGGGGAGCTATGCAGAGGAAAGTCTCCAGAAATCTGTCACTTGGGGGTCCTTTCGAGTCTGCCACTGTATACAAAACTGCATGAATAAAGGGAAAGACTATATGAAGCTGGAGAAAGAGGAGCTGTGAGCTGAAATATCCCCAGTGCTCATACAGGACTAGGAGATTCCTAAATTCCTCCCAACCAGAGTGAAGAGAATATGCTGACACTGGGGACATTTAGTAGAGAACTAAGAAGGGCCATGCATTTGTAGTAGCTACCAGCCTTAAAGTAAAGTCTTCTCTAGATACACCCTAATAAAGCCTTGAAGGGATCAAGCTGACCAGCGAGTTACTTAGCTTGCTGGCAAAACAAAGTTTAACACTCTAAAAGACAACAAAATCCAACCACTCAACAATAGACTATAACAATGTTCAGTATCCAATAGGAAAGTACTAAATATGTAAGCAGGAAAAGACGGCCCATAACCAACAGAAAAACCAATCAATAGACCCTGAAATGAAAGAATTGATAGAATCAGTAGACAAGAACTTTTAAATAGCTATTATAAATATGCTCAAGGATTCAAAGGAATACATGAAAACAAATCAAATGGAACGTCTAGAAATACAAAAAGTAAATAAATATATACATATTTATATAAATATATAAAATATCTTAAAGTATTTGACCCTGCAGGGGAAAAAAAAAGGACAGTGAAATACAAGACAAAGTAAACTAAAGCACAGAGAGACCAAAAAAAACTAAAAATGTTAATGACCTGAAGATAATATCAAATAGTCTAACATTATACATGTAACCAGAGTAACCCTGGAAAAAAGAGTGTAGAAGGAAGAGAGCTAACTTTAAAAAACTACATGTGAAGAAATAATGACTGACACTTTTCCGAATTTGATGAAAACATAAACACAGACCAAAAAAACAAAACCAAAAACTCAATAAATCCTAAGCAGGATAATCACAAAGAAAACCAGCAATGAAGAGAAAATCTTAAAGAAAAGCCAGAGGTAAATAAAAAGACTTTAAGTACAGAGGAAGAAAGATAAGTATAACCACAGACTTCTCATCAGAAACAAATGCTGAAAAAAAAATGTCAACCTAGAGTTATATATCAAGTGATAAATATCCTTCAAAATATGAAGATAAACCTCTATACATCTACCAGAATGGCTACGTCAAAAAGACTGACAGTCCCGAATGCTGACAAGAATGTAGAACAACTGGAAACTCTCATATAATTGCTGGTAAGAGTATAAAACAAAACAACCAATTTGGGGAAAAGATCTGGCAACTATCTTATAACCCAAACTGCACTCCTAGGTATTTACCCAAGAGCAAAGAAACCAAATATATCGACACAAAGTCTTTCACACAACTGTTCACTGAAGGCTTTTCACAACAGCTAGAAACTGAAAATAGCCCAGGTGTCCCTTAAGAGAAGAATGTAGTTACAAACTACTGACACATGCAGTACCATAGATGAATTTCATAAACATTATGCTAAGGGAAACCTTATACAAATAAGTACCATGATTTATATTTATATGGAATTCTAGAGCAAGCTAAACTAATCTATGTTAAAGTGATCAGAACAATGATTGACTTGGGGGTGTGGGTAATGTGGGGGCAGGAAATGGCTAGGAAGGGGTACAGGTTCCATAACTTGATAGGACTTTGTGTTGCAAAGATGTAAGCATTTGTCAACACACATGGAATGGTATATGTGACAGACTGTATTTTCTAAAGATGGCCACCCACAATATAATCCATCCCACATGCTCTTCTTACAAGGTTAACATTGGCATTCTCCCATCAGCTGGTGGGGTCTATGTGCCTTCTCCTTGAATTTGAGCAGCCTCGGTGACTTTCAATCAATAAAGTATGGTGGAAGTCTGTGCTCTTTTATAAGCTAGACTTTTGATGCTAAGTTATAAAAATGCCATGCACTTCTGCCTTGGTCTCTTGAGATACTCACTCTTGGAATGCAGCCACTCTACAGTGATGAAGCCAGCCACTTGGCAATGAAGCCAAGCAACCATATACAAAAGCAACATCTAAGTGTTCTAGACCAGAGCTCCAGTTGAAGTCCTGACAGCCAGCATCAATATCCAGATGTGTGAGCAAGCCTTTAGATGATAACAGCCTCGACTTATCAGGTTACCTCAGTTATCAAACAACTCCAGCTGACATGTTTGAAGTCAAGACAAGCTATCCTTGCCAGTCTCTGCCAAAAGTACAGATTCATAAGCAAAATAAATGACTGCTGATGTTTGGGGTACACTAAGTTTGGAGTGATCTGTTAGGGAGCAATAGATAACCAGAACAATATACTAAATTCAGTTAATAATACTAAATTTCTAAGTTTTAGTTGACTATATATGATGAAGTTAAGGATAAGATATTCTAACATCTACAACTTACTCTGAAAAACATCAAAAATAATAAGACAAATTAATAGATGGATAGATATAAGACAGTAAATATAGTAAAATGTTAATTGTGGAATTACATTCCACAATTATTTCACATCCATGTAAGTCTGAAAATTTTCCTAATAAAATGTTGAAGAGTGAAATAAAGGCATTTTCATATAAATAGAAGCTGAAATGTTTTTTTGGCCAATAGACTTGGTGCTTTAGAAATTTTTTAATTCTTCAAGTAGAAGGAAAACAACACCACATAGAAACTTAGGTCCATGAAAAAAGTCTACACAAATCTACACAAAGGAAAAGAAATGAAAATGGAAAATATGGGCAAAACACATACCGCAACTATGGAGCCCGTGTGCTGCAACTACTGAAGCCCGCCTAGAGCCCGTGCTCCGCAACAAGAGAAGCCACCGCAATGAGAAGCCCGCGTGCCACAACAAAGGGTAGCCCCCGCTCGCTGCGACTAGAGAAAGTCCACATGCAGCAACAAAGACCCAACGCAGCCAAAAACTAAAAAGAATAAATAAAGAAAATACATGGAAGCAAAAATGAAGAGAAGTGAAAGAAAAGATAGCAGGTTCACAATTATAGTTGAAGATTTCAACACTCCTCTCGTTAATTAATAAAGTATCCCCCCCAAAAAAAATCAGTAATGATACAGAATACATGCCTGTCTAAAAAAGGACCTGTATCCTGAAAAGAAAAAGAATGTGCAAAATATTTGGATACTCACAAAAAAAGACATACATGTGACCAATTAATACATGAAAACATCAACATCATTAGTCATCACGCAAATGTAAATTAAAACCACAAAGACACTTCACACTCATTATCTGGCAATTATTTTTAAAAAATAAAAACAACATATTAGCAAGGTATTAGCAAAGACGTGGAGAAACTGGAACCCTTGTGGGAAGGTAAAACAGTACAGCTGCTATGGAAAATGGTATATTGGTTTTCAAAAAAGTTAAACACAGAATTACTATAAGACCCAGCAATTCCATTCCTAGATAGATACCCAAAAGAACTGAAAGCAGGGACTTGAAGAGATCTATTTTTAACACCCATGTTCATAGCAGCACTATTCACAATAGCCAAAGGAAGGACGGAACTCAAGTCTCCATCAATGAAAGAATGATTAAACAAAATGTGGTATATACACACAATAGAATATTATTCAGCTTTAAAAAGGAAATTCTGAAATATAATGTAACATGGGTGAACCTTGAGGACATTATGCTAAGTGAAATAAGCCAAAAGCAAAAGGACAAACATCATATGATTCCACTTACGTGAGTACCTAGAACAGTCAAATTCGTAGAGTCAGAAAGTAGAACAGGGGCTGGAGGGAGGAGGAAGAAATTGGGGGGTTACTGTTTAATGGGGATGGAGTTTCAGTTTGAGATGATGAGTAAGTTTCAAAAATGGGTTAAGAATGATGGCTGCACAATGTGAGTGTACTTTATGCCACTGAACTGTACAGTTAAAATGGTTAAGATGGTAAATTTTATGTTATGCATATTATACTACAATTAAAGAAAAAGAAACTGCAGTGGGATACCACTACACACCCATGTGAAGATCTGCAATTTATTTGAGAGTATCAAATGCTGACAAGGATTTGGAAGAAATGGAACTCTCATACATTGCTGGTAAGAACGCAAAATGGTACAACCACTGGGAAAATAGTTCATCAGTTCCTTATAAATTTAAACATAAAACTACCACATGGGGACTTCCCTGGTGGCCTAGTGATTAAGAATCTACCTGCCAATGCAGGGGACACAGGTTCAATCCCTGGTCCAGGAAGATCCTACATGCCGCGGAGCAAATAAGCCCATGCACCACAACTACGGAGCCTGCGCTCTAGAGCTCGTGAGCCACAACTACTGAGCTCGCATGCCACAACCACTGAAGCCCGTGCACCTAGAGCCCGTGCCCCGTAATGAGAAGCTACCACAACGAAAAGTAGCCCCCACTCGCCACAACTAGAGAAAGCCCGCGCACAGCAATGAAGACCCAACGCAGCCAAAAAAATAAATTAAATAAATGAATAAATAAATTTTAAAAATAAAAAAAGATAGGTGCACTTTACTGGATATAAATTAGTACTTCAATAAACATGATTTTTTTAATTTATGAAAACAATATATAAAAAGATGGCATTTTAAATCAGTGGGGAAAGGATCCCTTAGGTGGTCTAGAGCAGGTGTCCCCAACCCCCGGACTGGTACTGGTCCGCAGCCTGTCAGGAACTGGCCACACAACAGGAGGTGAGCGGCAGGCGAGCAAGCGAAGAAGCTTCATCTGCAGCTCCCCATCGTTCACGTTACCGCCTAAACCATCCGACCCACCTCCACCCCCTGTCCGTGGAAAAACTGTCTTCCACAAAACCAGTCCTTGGTGCCAAAAAGGTTGGGAACCGCTGGTCTAGAGAATTAGCTGCCCAAGTGGGGATATTTAAATATTAGAACTTAGAGAAGTTAGATATTTTCACACAACATCCAAATATATGCCAAATGCAATCCAAATCTAAACCTAAATCATACAATATTCAAAAAAATGCTGAATGTACTCAGATCTAAATCTATAAATCTAAACCTATAAAGTAACCTCATAGAAGTGCTAGAAGGTATGAGATTTCTGTATTATCTTTGTAAGCATGGTGAAACTCAGAAGCCAAAAAGGACAGATAGATTTACCTATACCAAAAAATTTTAATTTCATGACTAGATACTATATAATAAACAATGAGGTAAACCAGCAGACCTATACAATGTGTTGGGAATGAAACTTGCTTAAAAAGATTTTTGTAAAGAGTAATTGGCAGTATCTATCAAATCTTTAAGCTGACATAGCCTCATGGTCTAACAGTCATTTTATAGAAATCTACCTTACAGAAATAATACGTACCATTATTTGTAATATCAAAAATTGAAAACAACCTAAATTCCACAATAAAGAGTTTCAAAATATATTATGAACTCTGAGTTAGTTTCCTAGTTCAGTTCTAAAGACTGATAGAAGTCATAAGATTGATAGTCTTCTATCAAGTTTACTTCAGGACATATGTTCCACATCAAACATTCTTTTCTTTCTTGAGTTTTTTCTTTTGTTCCCCTTTCCACCAAGCTAATAGGATAAAATTACCTGTAGTTATGTGGGCATGTGATACCATACATAGATTTAATGCAGTAATTAAAAAGTATTGTTCAACTCCATACTTTCAGTTGTTCTAGCCAAAACCTCAGTGTCATCTTTTACTTCTCCCTTTATTTCACACTTATATCTGACCTATTACCAAATCCTACAGACTATAATTTCAACACGTATCAATAATTCAGCCACTTCTCACCAACCTGATAGGCCTCACCTTGTCCAACTCACCATCATCACCTCCTATCTGTATTGTAATAGCCTGCCAACTGGTCTCTTGATTCTGCCCTTCTCTTTCAATCTACGACCAACATGGCAGCCAGAGTGATCGTGCTAAAACCTAAATCAGAACTTTCCACTCTGCTCAAAAACCTTCAATGGCTTCCCATCTCACTCAGAGGTAAACGTCAAACTCTTTATTATGACCAAATGATCTGTATCCTACATTCCCTTTCTGACTCGATTTCCATCATTTACTTTTCTACAGCCCCACAGGCCACCTCACTGTTCCTCAAACACATCAGGCACTCTCCCACTTCAGTGTTTCCTTATTCACTACACCCTTTGCCTGAAATACTCTTCCCCCAGTCATCCACATGTCTAGCTCTCGCATCTCCTTCAGTTCTTTACTCAAGTTATCATCTCAGTGAGGTTTTCTCTGGCCACACTATAATTTGCACTCAACCCCTGCACTCTCAAATACTTCATATCCCACTTCCCTTATTTTTCTCCTTAGAAGTACTATGCAACATACGGTATATTCTACATATCTTGTTTTTGATGTTTATGATCTCTCTTTCCCTACTAAGTGTAAGTTCCGTGAAAACAGGAGTTTTGGTGGATTTTGTACACTGCTGTCTCCACTAGCACCTAGAAAAATGCCTATGACATAGTAGGTGCTCAATAAATATTTGCTAAATGAATGAGGTAGATGCACATGTAACCACTCACATGGAAAAGATTTCTATAACAAATAAGAGAGAAAAAAAACAAGTTGTACAGAATACAAGTTCAGGACAAAAATCTATGCACAAGCAATGAATAATCTGAAAATAAAATTAAGAAAAATTCCATAAGCAATAACATCAAAAAGAATGAATCTTAGGAATATATAACAAAATACATTTCTTTTGAACAGAAGTGTAAGACATGTACAACGAAAACTACAAAACACACAAAAAAATTAAAGACCTAAATAAACAGAAAGACATCCCATGTTCATGGATCAAAAGACATAATACTAAGGTAGCAATACTCCTCAAATAGACCTACAGATTCAACACACACCTTATCAAAATCTCACCTGCCCTTTTTGCAGAAATTGACAAGCTAACCCTAAAATTCACACAGAAATTCAAGGAACCCAGACAGCCAAAAAAAGAAGAGCCAAGTTTGAATATTCACATTTTCGAATTTCAAAACTTACTACAAATCTACAGTAACCAAGAATGTGTGTTAGTGGCTGAAGAACAGACATACAGATTAATGGAAGAGAACTGAGAGTCCAGAAATAAATTGTTACATTTATGGCCAATTGATTTTCAACAAGGGTAACAAGACAATTCAATGGGAAAGAATAGTCTTTTCAGCAAATGTTTCTGAGACAGCTAGCTATCTATATGTAAAAATAATAAAGTTGGACCCCTACCTTATATAACACCATATGCAAAAATTAACTCAAAACAGATGACAAACATAAATGTAAGAGCTAAAACTACAATACTCTTAGAAGCAAACAGGTATAAATCTGTATGACTGGTCAGACAATGGTTTCTTATTGGGTTGGCCAAAAAGTTCATTCGGGTTTTTCCATAAGATGTATGGAAAAACCTGAACAAACTTTTTGGCCAACACAATAAATAACACCAAAGACAACAAAAGAAAAACAAACAGGACTTCACCAAAATTTATAACTTGTGTGCCTCAGAGGAAACAATCATGAAAGTGAAAAAACAACCTTTTGGGGGGGGGGGGAATACTTGGAAATCATATATCTGATAAGAGACATGTATCCAGAACATATAAAAACGCTTAAAAGCCAACAATAAAAAGAAAAATGACCCAATTTTAAAACAGCAAAGAATCTAAATAGATCTCTGAAGATGGACAATCAGGGCATGAAATGATGATCATTAGTCATTTAGCAAATGCAAACCAAAATCACAAAGATACCTTCACGTCCACAAGATGGCTAAAATAAAAGGAACAGACAATTGGTTTGGCAAGGAAATAATTAGAAAGAACCCTCATATACTGCTGATGTAACTGTAAAATACTGCAGCCACTTTGGAAAAAATGTTTGGCAGTTCCTCAAAATGTTAAACACAGTTAGCTAAGACCCAACAGTTTCACTCCTAGGTATTTACCCAAGAGAATGAAGATATATGTCCACACAAGAACTTATATATGAATGTTCATAACATGATTCATAATAACCAAAAAATGGAAACAATCCAAAGTTATCAACTGATTACTGAATAAACAGTATGTGTATACTCATACAATGTAATATGAACCTCCAAAATATCATTTAAGTAAAGGAAGACATACACAAAAGGACATATATTTTATGATTCCATTTATATGAAACGTCCAGAATAGGCAACCCATAAAGTAAGGAAGCAGATTAGTGGTTGCCACTCTTCAGGGGCTGAAGAAGGAAAGAATGGTGAATGACTACTAACAAACAGGTACAGGGTTTCTTTTGGGGATGATGAAAATGTTCTAAACTTATATAATGGTGATAGTTGCCAATTGAATATACTAAGACCCACTCTTAAGGGTGGAATTTATGGTATGTGAATTATATCTAATAAAGTTGGAAATTATAAAAAGTGTATGGAATGATTTTTTATAAACCACCTCAAAAAAGAAAAAAATTACAAGTATCTGTACTTACACAGATGTATTTGTTTGGTATTCACCAGGTGTTCTTATGTTTTTCTACATTTAAATTGAACAACCGTTAAGTTTTGGAACTGGCTAAGAAAGGAAGAGGAAACTTTCACTTCTTTTTATACTTTAAAAATACATATTTTTTTCCTGTATTTCCTTATTCTCAAAAATAATTAATTCTACACACCAATATTTGAGGGGAGGGGCAACCAACCACGACATATAAAAGGCTCTCTGGAAATATGAAAGTTCCAGGATTTCTGGTTTTATGATTTACAGGAATAACCTAACATTTAAAATTGAGGCTGCACCGGCAAATCTAGGTGTATGGTCAACAGGAGTAAAATTTTCGGATCACAATCACTGTGCGTTGGAAAAGAACAGAACTCTCTAATGTGACCCTTGGCCCTCCCCTCTCTCTGGGTTCTGTGAACATTTCCAAAAGTAAACAAACTATGCTATTTACCTGTTTGAAAAACTATAAAAGGTAAACTCATGATCTGCCAACATTAAAATGCTATCTTTCCCCAGTATTTACTTGTGTTTATTATGTGACTTACTAGCAGTGAGAAAATCTTATCTCAGTGTAGATCCCAAGTGTCATCTATGAAAAGTCTTTAAAAATTCCAAATTACCAGAATTATTTCAATTTCCTGACTTTAATTATAAATCACTTATTGCAATCAACAATTCCATGATCTGAAAACAGAAGCAATGTGCCACACATAGTCCCAATGACTTATTATTCTGAAATTTTCCTCTGGGTTCTTTCTGTACAATAGTTAAATTGAGTTCAATCTTACACAGAGCTTAACCTAAAATTAAACACAGAATTACATTAGCATTCAGCGCACACACAAAAAATATTTATAATGCAATATACTAAAATAACTAAAGGTAGGTGAGTTTTCCTAGAAATAATCCTGAACACTATTTTACGTTTAATTTATTACATTTCATCTATCAAATGTAGCATCTAAACTCATAAAATCTGAATTAAGGACAAAAGACCATTAGCTTCTAATTTAATTTCAAAATGCTTTTAAAAATTCACAACATATAATTTTAAGTGAACTACATTGCATCTGTTAAAAGACAGAAAATTGTTTTTCTAAAGACCATCCATACTCGAAGGACATAAATATTAAACATTGAGAACATTTAATTTTCTATTAATGTCTGGTAAAACACTAAAGTGTAGCCTAATTACAAATTTTCTTTTGAGCAGTTTATCAACTGGAGTAATATTTCTCTAACTGGAAAAAAAATGCAGTTCTTATCAATCAGTAAATGAACATTCATTCATCCAACACTCACAAATGCCTGAAACTGCACATGAAAAAAAATGAGATCGACATTTATTTTTCTCATTGAACCTTCAATTCAAAAGTAATTATTTAATGTCAGTTGAGCTAAGTACTTATTCAGGAAACACAGAATTCAATAACCATACCATACAAGAAAGCCCTAATACTAGTAAGTACAAAGAGATTCTAAAAGGAAGGCTTCCCTGAGTAATATTTAGGCTGAGCCCTACAGGATGGGTAAAATTTGTTGGCTAACTGTGTTCTAGGCAGACTGAAATGCACTGGGCAAAAGGTTTGCAACAGGAGCCTGCTGGATAGTTCAAAAAACTGAAAAAAGGCCAATATTGTTAGATGGTTCTAAACAAAGGAGAGTGTGAATTAAATCTGAGGAAGCAGAGAGAATCCAGATCAGATGGGACCTTGTAGACCAATTAAGGATTCTGCATTTTATTCTAAAAGCCACAGAAAAGCCAAAGAATAGTTTTAAAAAGAAAGTAACAAAAAGTTAGACTTGTATTTTTAAAAGTTCACTGGAAAAGACAGAATTGTTATTTGTTTATAATTATCTAAAAGAATTATAAACTAATAAAACTGATGGAGTTCACCCAAATTAATGGATACAAAATTAACACCAGCAATGATCAAATGTAACAGAAAAAAAGATCCTATTTACACTGCAAAAAAATATGTATAGATCAAATATCTAGGAATAAATTTAACAAGGTATGTATAAAAGGAATTTAGGAAGAAAACTGTAAAATACAGACTAAATGGCAAGATAAACTATGTCAATTCTCAAGTTAATTTATGTATTCAATGCAATTCCAATTAATATCCCCAAAGAAACTTGATACACTGGTTTTAAATTATTATGGAAGAGTGAAAGTCTAAGAAGAATAAAAGTTCTGAAAATGAATAAAGGAGTAGGCTTTGACTCAGACTTCAAAGCTTAATATAAAGCTATTTGAAATAAAACAATGTAGTACCAGTGTTTAAAAAAAAAAATTAAAAAATTAAAATGAAACCCAAGCATTTGGCAGATGATACAGGTGATATTTTAAAAAATTAATGGGGAAAAGATTCAATACTTAATGTTGGGACAACTTGTTTTTCATATTAAAAAAAATTTGATTCCTAACTCCCTCCCAGATGGACCTAAATGCAAAAAAATAAACAACAACAAAAACCTCTCAACTATTAGCAGACAATAGTAAAGGGGGATTTCTTCAATAAAAAACAGAAATCATAAAAGAAAAGATTCATGAGCTTCACTTCAAAAATTGAGATATATCCCAAAAGAGAAAATCACAATGAACAATAAGTAGGGTTTTATATTTTACTCTTATTCTGATAACTTTCCCGGCTGCATTATAAAGAATGTTGGGTGAGATGATCTCCAAGATCCTTTACAACATAAATGCTGCATAACACGGTGTCTCTTATTTTCTTTTAATCCATTTCTTTAATTTATGAAACATTTAAAACATACAGAAAATAATAAAATTCATATCCATACATCCACCACCCAGAATTAATAAAAAAATCAAGGAAATGCTAAAATGAGAGTAATATTTTGCTAAAATTTCACACCCATCAAATTTGCAGAAGTTTTTAAATCTGACAATCTCAAGTATGGGCTAGGATGCTGGAAAAAGAAATGTCCATACACTGCTGATAAAGTATATACTGACATAACCATTTTAGAGAAGAATTTAGCAACATCCAGTAAAGTTATTCACAATCTATTTCCCAGCAGTTTCACTTCCATGAATCTTCCCAAAGAAATACATGCACAAAGAAATGTGTCAACATGATCACTGCAGCATCGTTTATAATAGCAAAAAAGGAAACAACTCAAAATATCCATTAGTAGTGGGACACATTTATTTGATATATCGTACAATGGAGTACTATACAGCAGTTAAACCAAATAAACTAGAGCTACATGCATCAACATACATATCCCAAAAAACAGTTAAAAAAAAAAAAAGCTGATGAAAGAGCTGTACAGTAACAATATCATTTTGTAAAAATTTTAAAACACAAAATCCAACATCATATATAGCATTTACAGATACAAGTACACATATACAGTAAAAGTATAAACAAGGATATGAAATTCAAGAACCTCGGGATAGTTATTACCTTGGGTAAAGAGAGAAGGTAATAGGACTTGGGGGTGAGGTGGCTACAAGCGCATATGTAAGACTGCATCTGGTTCGCTAAGGATCAAAATTGGCATAATTTATAGTTCTGAGTGAGGGGTAAATGAGTACCTGCTACATTATTTACTCTGTTTTAAATGTTTTCTTTTTTAATTAAAATATATACAAATATTTTAAAAAGAAAAAAATGAGCATATACTATCCAAGCCGAAAATTACTTTGGAGATCATCTAATCCAACCTACTTCCTTTATAAAAGAACTAAGGAAAGATATCAGAGTAAGAACACAAAATAAATACTATTGTAGTCAACGCCATTTTAAACACATACTATGTAGCTAAAAAAGCACTTAAGGGTATTAGACCTTGATTGCTGGAGAGAAAACCTTGGTAGGCTGAATAGTGATCAGCCCCAATTTCTCAAAATCTGGTGTCAGCTAGTAATATGGAATGGGCATGTGTGCGCACATGCGCGCGCACACACACACACACACACACTCTCCTAGGAGTGCCTTGTCAAATTCAGCACAGGAATAGGCAGTAAAGTTGGTCTCTGGCCCACTGTCCAGGCTGACCCCTAGTCCACCTTTACTTAAAATTACTTGAAGTTCTGAGGCCTAGAGGATTGTTCCTGATCATACCTCATTATATCCTGATCATAGCTCATTAGCCCACAGCAGATATCTAAAAGTAGTCCTGAACTAACTAAAAAGTAGCTCATCTATCCAGTACTTATAAATAACTAAAACAGCACACAGAAAAAAAAGAGAGAGAGAGACAGCAAATATTTAGTGTTCACATAGAATCTTCAATCCAGGAGTAAACAAATTGTTTAATTTCAGCTGAGGTAAGTGACCTACCTATCAATATTTTACAACTGAGATCCATCTACTTTTAAGTTCACCCCTCCCTACCCTTCATCTACCCAAAACATGGAAGAGGAATTTTGAGGAGGAGGGAGGAGACTGACTCAGATACTGAGTTAAATGAAACTCTAAGATTTTACTTTTTATTTTGAAGATAATATGAAATATAGTGCACTGGGTAATAATTAAATTTAAAGAAACAGATGTTTTTAAATGCAGAAATCTAGTTTTATGTATATTAAAGTCTAATGTTTGCTCAGCTTTTCTAATATATTATACTTAAGTGTTCTCATGTCAGCATTAAAGTCAACTTTTAAGAAGCAGTTCCACCTGTTTACAGGGCAGAAATAGAGACAGATGTAGAGAACAAACGTATGGACACCAAGGGGGGAAAGTGGCGGGGGCGGTGGTGGTGGTGGTGGGATGAATTGGGAGATTGGGATTGACATATATACACTAATATGTACAAGATAGATAACGAATAAGAACCTGCTGTATAAAAAGTAAAATAAAATTCAACAATTCAAAAAAAAAAAAAAAGCAGTTCCATTTTATCAAGGACAATGTACCCCTATGTTAGCTACCAAACTTTATCCATTTAATTTTCTATTTTCCTTCTCTGTTCTTTAAACATGTTTGATATGTGTCCTAGTCCATTTAGGCTGCTTATATAACAAAATACCATAGACTGGATGGTGTATAAACAACAAAAATTTCTCACAGTTCTGGAGTCTAGGAATTCCAAAATCAAGGCACCGGCAGATGTGATGTCTGGCAAGAATCACCTTCCTGCTTCATAGATGGCCATCCTATGGCTAGATCCTCACATGGCAGAAGGGAGGGAGGAAGCTCTTTGGGGTCTTTTAAAGGGCACTAATTCCATCATGAGGGCTCCATTCTCATGACCTAATCAACTCGCAAAGGCCCTACCATCTAATGCCATCACAATGGGGGGTCAGGATTTCAACATATGAATTTGGGGGTTGGGGGGGACATAAACATTCTATAACAATATGTTACAGACATAGCAAAATGTGTAAGAAATTGAGTATGAATGAAGCAGCTTAACTAATTAGGGAAGCTTTTCATTTCTTAGGAGCTCTAAATTTGGATTATCTTAAACAGCATAGTTTTCTATCACCAACATGGAATATGGCACATTATCAGCTCACTTCAGAAAACTAGAAAAAACGTTACCTAAATATTCTTTGTGTGAAATGGGATTTATCAATTAGTATACATGTCACATACAATAGGTGTTCAAAAGACAGGTAGTTTTTAATTCTCAAAACAAAAACTTTATTTAGCAAAGGTAAATATTTAGTATCCTTATTCATGGCACACTGTAAGGTTATCAATATTGGCAAATACACACACAAGGCACAACAAATAGAATTCCTAAGAAAAAAGTACTAAAGCAATTAATAAGCTGGAAATAACCCAAATTTCTCCCTGTGACCCATTAGCTTTATATAGAAAACACTGCTGGGCATCTCATCCTTTCCCTTCCAAAAAACAGGATTATGCTTTACATATGATAAAAGATAGGAAAGTATTTGTTGTATCAAGAAATTCCTGTAGTGGTACCTGCAGTGCTAGAGCTATCATCTGAGAAGAAAATAAAGAACATCCCTTTTAGAAAGGGTGCTAAAGAGTGCAAGTGACAAAATGTGACATTTGTCCATACTGAGTGGTACATACACGGTTGTTATATTATTCTTTGTACTGTTTGTATATTTAATTTGGAAGGAAAATTCAGAATTTACACTGCATCACAAAGAATATAAAAATAAATGAGTTAGCATATTGGCTACAGCTCACAAGGGCAATTAATCCTAAGACTACTTTCTCACATTCAAGAAGGAGACTGCTGAAGTAAAAGTCTATTAGCAACTTGAAATGGATAAGCCATTCTTTTTGATACAAGGAGACAAAAGTCAACAAATGAAAAGAATATGTGTAAAGTACTGGTAGCATCTTCATTCAGCCCCTAGCTATGTAATTTGTGTGTAGCACTACTCGTCTCAAATGTGAAAAGGAACATTCTGAATTACTGCAAGTATGAAAAATGGGCACCTATTAAGACCTTAAAAAGAGCTACAAGACTGCATACCACAAAGAGACAGGTCAAAAAAAAAAAAGTTTCATGTTTTATTTCTGTAACATAAAGGGATCTGTGCTTGACTAACCTCACCTGTTCCCAAAGGGTACAGAAGATCAACTTCTGGAACACAATGAACTGTTAAGAGTCACCACAGTAGTCTCCACACTGGCAAGCCAAGAGTTTCATTGAAAGATTTTTATCCTACTTGGGTTAAGTGTTCAGGGCTCGTACACCACCTCCTTGCTTCATTTGCAGCACAGATGTTGACTTTAATTAATGAAGTCTTACTTAGGATTCTCTTCCACAATCCACATATGACATCTTATATGAGATTCCGAAGATCTCCTAAAATTGAACTTCAGGAATAATTTTATCTAGTAAGGTTCTAAGTCTCCAAAACCTCTTTTCCTTTCAGGTCAACCTTATGATTCACTTGCCTTTATCACATTAACAGGAGAGGTCAAAAGTAAAGCAAATTACAGAAGTGATTTGACTTTGGACTAATAATACTGAATCACATCACTAACTATTAAGATCTACTGTTTATTTCAAATGTAGTTACCAAATATAAAATAAATTCACATACTAAGTATTTCCAAAAATAATATATCTATGGAAAGGTTAAAATGTTAGTAGAGAAAAGCATGAAAATATACCAAGGTTCCAACCGTCTGTCCACCACTAACCAACCTGTTTTCTTGGGCAAGTCACTAAATCAGTTATAAGGTCACTTTATAGAGTACCATTAATTTACTTTTTCAAGAATGATCTCATTTGAAAATCATTCCTCAGAAACAAAGCACGTATCGCCTTTACTTGACAGAAGGAACAGAGCCAAGGCTTAGAAAGCTAAATGGCCTACTCATGCCCAGCTAGGAAGCTAGAGAAGAAGGATGAACCCACAATCTTCTGATACCAAAGTTAGTGCTTCTTCCTCCACATCAATGGTTCTCCATGGCTTTCGTTCACAGAACCTGTTGAGACTCTGAAGCACTTAAAATTTTATATATAATTTTGGGGCGTTCATAGTCACAAGGCTTAGAATCAAACAGTAATAACTGTCAGCTAAATCTCATGTGCAAACAGCAGTAAAAAAAAAAAAAAAAAGTACTAGCCTTATTTCATTTTCAGATAGACCTTATACTTAATGATCTTTTTTTTAACTTAGTATCCATAATGGTATTTATGTGTTAAAGATAACAGATAACTCAGATCAAAGCACTGTAAGTGACAATTTTGAGATTAAATGAAAATGAAAAGTTGGCAAAGAAATTTATCATGTACTTGTAAGTCATCTCATTAAAAAACTATTTATAGGGACTTCCCTGGTGGTCCAGTGGTTAAGACTCTGCACTTCCACTGCAGGGGGCATGGGTTCGATCCCTAGAACTAAGATCCCACATGCTGTGTGGTGCGGCCAAAAAAAAAAAGAAAAAAGAAAAAACTATTTATGTAGTATCTTTAAGGTATTTCAAACATCTCATGTTTTGGACATAGGATATAGGCTTGTAGATTAACACTATTTCCACTTACTGTAATTTTACTTTATTTTCTTTATTAGAAGAAAAAGCCCCACTTCCTCCAGTAACTGCTATGGTCAGAAAAGGCATCTTGTTGAAGGGTGCCTTCTACTAATATCATAGAAAACACTCACTTAACTGCAATAAGGTGGGTGGGCATTCTCAAAGCAAAGTAACACTCCTCCCAACAGGTAAGACAGAACATGTACCATTGTGTGCAGAGTCCTGACCTGGAGTCCAGAGGCTCAAAATGTGCCCTGGCTCTGCCACCTGGTGACTTTTAAGAAAACCATCTTAAAGCTCTGCACTTCAATTTCCTCATGTGTAAAACAGGAATAGCCCTACTCAGACTCACAACTTCTGTGAATTTATAACCAGAAGACAGAATGATGACTGTCCCAGAAAAATACCAGAGTATTTACAGGCAACTTGCCAAAGTAAACTTATTTTTTTTATACGTATACATACACACAAACACTAACACACTATGTGCCAGATATTGGGTGGAGGATTGGGACCAAGATATGAAGTATCTAACATGTGCCAGACAGTGTATAAAGGAAGCAGTAAAACAATATTCTTTAGAACAGGAGCTGGGAGTAGGAGGTGCTGAGTCCACAGAACTGCCTGAGGAGTGGAAGGGCACCAGGAGAATGGGGTTCCATCATTTGACAGGGTTTCACAAAAAGTCTTATATGGAGAAAGTCACTAGACTATACACTTCCAAAAGACAGAGACATGAGTCTTGTCTTTATAGCCCCTACACCAAGCTCAGCTCAGAGTAGCCACAGTAGATACCTAATAAATGTTAGCTGATAATGAAGTCATCCATACTCTGGTAACACACTCTCTGGTAAACACCAGAAGTCCCTGTCCTTAAAAAGTGAGTTCAAAACCAGTAATCAAAATAACAATGTAAAGGATAATATGTTAGAGTCCACTGTCTATACGGTGCTTTGAGAACATTCAGAAAAACTGGGTAGGAAGACTTCAAAGGATAATACTTATTAAGTGCCTATGTGTTAGGCATTTCACATGCTTTAATCCTCACACCTCTGAGTTAGTCTCACCACCCCATTTTACAGATGACAAAACTTGCAGCTCGAGATTAAGTAACTTGCCAAGGGTCAGACAACCAGGGGTAAGCCAGAATTAAAAGCAGGATCTAACTCCAAAGCTATTTACGCTATACATACCATAATGTCTTTGGTTTTTATACTTTACCTTTACATTCGAAGTGGGGAGAGAGCAGGGACTGTCAAAATCAGCCAAAACTTTGTCGTCCTGAATCATCATGAAAAGAGCATCTAAAACTTTACCCAAGTATTTTACTTGAAAACTCACTTCTGAAAATTGGTCTTCACTCATAAAAATCATAAAACTAATTTTTCAACAGCTGCATATGTATACTTAATGTCATGTTTCTACATTTTGACCTATACAACTACAGGTCTAAACAAAAGGGCACAACATGACTGAAAAACATGACCAGTAATCATTTAAGAAAACAGACACTTACTTGTAAGTGTTTGGGCTGAAAAATTTAGGTATGATCCAGAGTTTTAGATTATTCCACTGACTGCATATTGAGAGAAACAGCAAATTATTCCAAATATTTTTTTAAGGGGAGAGGGGATTGTTTTTGGAGGGGAGAGAGGAGGAGTCATTTAGAAATGATCTATGGTTTAAGGAATAAAACATTAAATGTTATGTGTCAAAGACACTGTAGGTACCCAACAAATCTTGTTAAATGGACTGGGCAAGTGGGATGAGAATGTGTCTTCCTCTCGCTTCTGACTACTTACTTAAGAAGCTATTTTTTAAGCCGTGAAAGAAAGTGTAAATTTAAGAGATATGAAATACAAGCAGCATATAAAACCTGTGAAAAGGAATCAGAACATTGTAAACTGTGTAAACTCCTCAGTAACCCAGCAATGTCAGAAGATGGTGTACATGCTACTCAGCACATTAATGCTACTTAGTAAATACTGACACAATAAGACTTTCATGGTTTACATTCTAATTTTTTAATTTTTTTAAAATTGTTTTTGGTTTGCTATTTAAAGCATTCCTTTAGTGCCACAGGAGTTTGTTTGTTTGTTTTTTAATATTTATTTATTTGGCTATGCCGGGTTACAGCTGCGGCATGCGGTCTCTTAGTTGTGGCATGCGGGATCTAGTGCCCTGACCAGGGGTCAAACCCCCGCCCCCTGCATTGTGAGCCCAGTGTCTTAACCAATGGACCACCAGGGAAGCCCTGAGATCATTATTTCTTAAAGCTACTTCTTGTTTCTGTTTTGTCATGATTAATAATTTCTTTAATGGGTTTCTGGTCATTCTTTGGACTTATCAGCACCATCATTAATACTGTATTCATTTCATTAAAAATGTGATAAGCAGTTCAGATTTACAAGCAGGATCTAATTCCAAAGTTATTTCCACTTCTTTTTATCTTCCTAAACTCTAAACTTTTTTACATGGTTTACAAAATAATCTCTTAAGTTAACGGTACTTACTCGTCAGAGGTGTGAGATAAACACTTCTCAGCCCTCTTGTCCAAATCACTTGACAACATTTACTGGCTATCTCAAGGGTCTTTCACAGGTAACTTTTTAACAGTTGTACTTCTGAACTTTAGGTCATTTCCATTTCAATCCCCCTTCTCCCCCCTGCCCCCAGACAAAATTCTGGAGTAATCTGCTGCTTCTCTCAATATTGCAGATAGTGGAATGATCCGAAATTATGGGTCATACCTGTATTCCTTTCTGATTGATGGAGGGTAACTTTGGACTGTAAGCCCCATATGCTATTAGCTGACATTCTCGACGGCACCCTAGCCACTTAATAAATATAATAACAAACAGACTTCGTAATGTTTTTTTCAACATATCCATCGAACGTTTTAAAAATTTCGGAAACTAAATTATCTTTCAAGGATTCTAAGATTAACCAAACAGCGTCCATATTAAAATTATTTTTAACAATTTTATGGACCAAAACGTCTGTCGCATTAAATTCTGACTTTACCAACAAAATCCTCCACACCATGACGAGTCCTTTTCATTTTCTCAACTGGAAAAAAAAGGGCCAACTGTTTGCAGGTTTGCATTTAATAGTCTCCAGCAAACCCAGTAGCTCACGTTTAATTTCAGAATCGCCATGAGTAATCTGTGAACACAACCCTTGGGCTTGATTTACCACTTCATCCGCCCTCCCTCCCCACCAGTCCACCCCCAAAACCCCAACCCACCAAAGCACACATCTAAATATTTCTTCACCAAGAAGGCCAAAACCTGGAAAACAGCAAGGAAGAGCTCCCCTTGGAAGGAAAAGGCCAGCCCTTCCCAGCCTGAGGCCCAGGCCGGCTCTGCGAGCCCCGCTCTAAGAAGGGCCACCTCTCGACGGCCAGCACGCCCCGCCCCGGGCCCGCTCGTGTCCCCTCGGGCGACAAAACCCTCCCTCCCTGCGGCGCCCAGCCAGGACTGACAGTCACGGCAGGAGCAGCAGCAGCCACTGCTAGCAGAGGCCTACTTCTGGCACCGACCTCTCCAGACCGCGCGCGCCCCCAAACACTCGCCCCGGCGGGGGTGGGGGCGTCCCTACCCTCGCCGGAGCCTGCCCCGAAGGGGAACTTGGGCGGCCGAGGAGACGATGGGAGGTGCCACCCGGCCGCCCCGGCCCAGGCCCGGTCCTCAGCCACACTGACCTGTCGTCGCCCCCGCGCCTGGGCTGCGGCCCCCACAGCAGCAGCCGCCTCACTGGTCGTCGCAGCCCTCGCCCGCCGCCTCCGCCCGCCACCGCCTCGTTCCCTTTCGCTGCCGCCACCGCCGGCGCTCATGCGGGACCCGCGCTTCCTTCTCCGGAGACCGAGACCGGGAAAGGAGGCGCAGGGGCCGCAGAAAACCCTGCGCTCGTCGCCAGCCGCCGCTCCGCCGTTGCCTGTCCGCACCGGGGGGCTACGGAGCCCGCCTGGCCGGGGCTAGGTGCGAGGTGGTCGGAGCACAGCCCCGAAGAGGAGCCGAGAGAGGCGCCGCCGCCCGCGGCCGTGAGCGCCGGGTCGGCAGAGGTGAAGCGCAAGTCGGCGCGGCGGCGGATGGCGGGCGCCCGAGCCGGCGGAAAGCTACGCGGAGGCGGGGTGCGCGAGCAAGAGAAGGGCGGTGTGTCGAGGTTCCGGCGAAGGGGAGTCAGGCTCTTTCGTCTCCTGCAGTCACCCCGAGCCCAGCGCCACCATCTTGGGAAAAACGCGGATCTCGCGGCCGCGGCGCAAGCGGGGAGGACGGCCTGGGCGGGCCGAGTATCCCGGCAGGCAGCGCGCGCCACCCGGCCGGGCGAGGGCTCCAGGTCTGGACGCACGGACGCGGGGCGGGGCCGGTGTGCGCGCGGGACGGCGCCGCGCTCTGCCCCGCCCCCCACCGCCGCCTCCGCTCCCCTTCAGCTTGCCGTCGTCGGCAGCGCAGGGGCTGTTGGGAAGGGGAAGTAGCTAGCGCCTCCTCGGAGTCCCACCAGGGTTGGTCGCCATATTGGCACTGGGAAGTGGGGGCGATGCTTCTTTTGAGCCACCGTGGTCTGTGGCCCGACAGAAAGCAGGCGGTACACTCCGGAAACCCCCTGGAGCCCTCTGGAGTGTTGGCGAGTCCCGTGGTCTACCCAACCGAGGAACGTGCCTGAACTTGGACGCTCCCGATTTTGTTGGGGAACGAATCGGCTCCGAAATTGCGCCAAGGGGGCTTTGATAGCTGCCAGCCCCGCGGTCGGGCAGAACACTCCATATTCTAGGTCTCCGATCCCAACCCCTTTACGCCCTGAGCTGCTTTGTAAACATTGCAGAGGTAGCCCAAGAGTGCGGACCAGCTTTCAGGGGACCAAGGTCATATGCTTAGGACTTTTGCCAACACACGATGTGTCACTAGTTTACATGAAGGTGAAAGCCTGTCTCCTGCAATTTTGACCTTCAGTAGGTTGTCGATAAAGAGAAAGTGGCCCCTTAGTTGACCCCAGCTGGATACAGGCTAATTCTGATCCGTATGACGACTGAATCCATTTAAAGCCGTGCGCCTTCATATTTAGCACCAAGGTCACCATCTTATTTAAAAGGATGTTTTTATGGCTCTGCAACACTTACTAGCAAATCTGTAATGGGGTCACTAACAATTCATATCCTTACGGTTTGTGGCTTTTGCTGATAAGTCCATAGAATACCATATGAGATCCCATTCATTTAGTATTGAAACTTTTTATATCAACAATAATACATAGCAGTGAATTTAGCTGTCATTCTTAGAACATCTTTTTTATATAGTCATATATATGTGTATATATATGTATATACACATATATATGTATATATATGTATATACACATATATATGTATATATATATATATACTGCTTCCCAACTAAAAAAAATAAGCTAGTGGAATTTAAATTATTCTAGGACAACTGATGATAACAGTATTAAATCATGCCCAATTTTAACTCAGTTCCTTATTCTTTTTTCATTTTCTTCCATTACAGATTCTCATTTGGAAACTTTGCAGTTATGTTTTATGGGAGAGATTAGTTAAAATCAGTCTCTTAAGGATTTGTCTTTGCATATTTTCAAAATAGGCAAGTGTAAATCTTTAAAGACTTTATTAGAGTAAAGTAAAATATTACTACAATATCTAGCATATGAAGATTCTTTTAGCGATTCTACTTCCTCTTAAGTAAAAATTGTCTGAATAATTAAATGTAATTTTATTTTGTAATAACCTGGTATATCAAATGTGGCAGAAAACCATGAGTTCCAAGAAAATTAAAGACAAGAGAAATAAACCTCTTAATTAAATGTCAGTTAAATGCCAGTTCTTTACTAAGATCAAAGGATCCCAATTCCTCCTTGAAATCTGGAGAAATTACCCATAGCCCTCTTAGCTCGTTAATATTAAATAGGCGTTCTTACGTGTGATGCTAGTGTCAGACTTGTTTCAAGAACCCACTGTGCTGTTTGCCTTGTCCATGTTCAAATTTCAAAATGTTTGCTGGTAAAAATTACCAGTATGGAACATTGTCAGGAATCCTTAGAATAATAGTGTTCCATCTCCATATATATCAGTTTTTATGAATAATTTTTTTTCCCAAGTCAAACCCATATTTTTCTTCAGGTACGTTTTCCCAGAAAAACAACTTAGTAGCTACCAAGTTAAGTAGTAAATTTGTTAGACTACTGTAGGCAAAATGAGACCCAGTAGTTTCTAAGTTTCTCATTTCAGGTGTAAAGTGAAAGGAGCAGTTTAATTTTTTTAGCATAGTGCATTAATTCCTTTAACAAACTTTGAACTTCTACTATTTACCCAGAACTGTGCCAGGCTTTGGAAAACAATAAAAGATCAACAATCCCTATCCTTGCCCTCAAGAACTCACAGTCCAAGAGGAAATCACCAGTAAAACGAAATTTATTTCAGAGTAACCCAACAGTTTTTATGGAACAGTTTGCCCCAAATTGCTGATGAAGTTGGTTTTTCAACAGGGCTGTTTTGCTGCTCAAGATTTCTTTTTGATGTGAGTCACAACAGAGGAATCAAAATGCAAAAACACAATTTTTTATTACCTAGCATGCCCCTGGGATCAGGAAGAAGCTGAAAGAATGGAACAAAAAATGGTCGGATATGGTGGGATAAAAGTTACTGTTGCTATATTTAGGTTGCATCAAAATGTTACACACTCAACTATTGAAAAAGACTAGGCTTTCAGTATAAGAGTAGCTCTCAGTATTTAAGAAATACTGTTGTAGCAAAATTAATTCCATGAAAAACATTGCCTGGCATATGACAAGTGCTCAGTAAATGTTAGTGCTTAGTAATAGCTGTAGTGATATTAGCATTATCTGTATCATTGTTTATCATTACGGACTTCAGGCATTAACTCCTTCACACCTTCACCCTTATTCCTACAGATTACCCAAATCTGTACTCCCCCTGATCTCCTGTCCTAAAGTATGAGCCATCTTTCTTCCTTTCTACAGCTAATGTATATATTATATATATATGGGGAGAGGTGCGCCTCAAGACTTAATCCCTCAGTCATTCCCTCTCCTGTTCATTAATTCTCCTATTAACTTTGTCTTTTCTGTTTGGAAAAGCTATCAGATTGCCATTTCCTTCCAAGTCCCTCTTCAAGTACTGAAATTTAGCATGTGCCCCCATTTTACTATCAATATATACATTGCTAGTATTAATGTCAGTAATGGCATAATGATCAAATTTAAAAGTTGCTTCTCAATTTTCATGGTATCTGACCACTTTGCAGCCTTCCTCACTGCTAACCACTACCTACTGGAAACTGCTCCCTTGGTTCCATCACCCTGAATTCTCCATCTTCTGTGTCTTGGACCACTCTTTCTCTTCTTTACAGAATGCTTGTTCTCTCTACTTTTGGTTCTCTTCACCCTCCATTATTACAGTCTCTCACAGAACTGTTTATGTATACTCTTTCTCTATCACTTATATAAGTCAGGAATGAAATCTGAATCTTGAACACTGACCTCATTCAGAAACTTGAGACATGTATCTTCAGCCCCTTATTGAAAATTTGTATTGAATATCCTACAGGCACCTCAAATTCATCCATGTCTGAAATCGAACTGCTGACTGTGTCCCATTTTTCATCATTAACTGAGATGTGGATAATTGTGGAGAGAAGCAGGTTTTGGAAGAATAAGCAGGAATTGGTTTTTGCAAATGTTAAATTTGAGATGCCTATATGTCTGTAGTACAGACTGATTGCTAGTGGGCCCCTAATATGCACTCTACTCTTCATCCATGATAATGGAATATCTAGCCAGATACACAGTTGACTGTAATAAACTCTCTAAGTGTGGCCATGTCACTAAGTTCTGGCTAGTGAGATGTGAGCAGAAATGATGTGAGCAACTTCCAAATCATACTCTAAAAGAAATGAGATGCTCCTTTCCCTTTGTCCCTTTCTGATGATTGGAATGTGGTGGGGTTGTGAGCTAGAGCAATAATATGTGTCCCTGAGGACTTCCTGAGTCACAGTTTGTATACCAGTGAACTTTGGTGTGAGACAGCTACTAACTTCTATAATCTGCCATGGTTACTCTAGATACCTTTCACTGCAGCTGACCTTGTATCCTAATATCCAAATGAAGAAATCAAGGAAGCAGGTGGACATAGTCATCTGGAGTTAGGGGTGAATGAAACCAAATCATCTTACATTCTTTGACTTGATTGATGACTTTACCATCTGTGGCAGTCCCCAATCATAATGTTAATAATCCTAGACTTCTTCCTCTTCCTCACTCTCCTGACACTTAGGAGGCAAAGTTATATATTCCTTAAAGAATTGATTTTAGAATTAGGTAGCATAGCAGAGTGGTTAAGAGCATAGGTTCACAATTTATTAACAACTGCAAAAATGCTGGGCAAAATCATAAACTCCTCTGTGATTTGGTTTTCTCATCTGTAAAATTGGGTTGCTGTAAGGATTACATGTTAGTATACATAAAAGCACTTAGAGTAATGCTGGGTACGTAGTACAAGCTCAGTAAAGGTGAGCTTTTTTTTTAATCCCATGCAAATTCCAGTTCTGCCGCTTACCAGATATAGAAACTTAAATTAAATATTCAATTAATCTATCTGTTTCCTCATCAGTGAAGCAGGAAAAATAATAGTACTGACCTCATCCGGCTACTGTGGAGAGTGAACAGGGACAGTACATGTGAAGTGTTTAGTGCCTGGCATATGGGAAGCGTCCAATAAATGGGAATAGGCACTATTATTACTATTAATAGGTGTTATTGTCATTATTATTATAACATCCATTTCCTTCTATATAATCCCACTGCTGCTACCATAATTTAGACCTTTAGTGTTTCTCACTTGAACCAGAATATAAACTCCAGAAGGGCAGGGCTATTTTATCTTACTCATTATTGTATCCCCAACACCCCAGTGCTGGTCCAATACTTTCCTACTGAAGCATCTCATCATGGAATGTTTTTTAAAGAAACAAATGTGAATCTTATTGCTCCCTTGCTTGAATATAGCAGTGGCTCTTCATAGCTTTCTGGAAAATGTTCAAACTCCAAGAACAAGGTCCACTGGAGGTGGACCCTGCCTCCCAGCCCCGTTTCCTTCCACTCCCCTCATGGATCCCTTCCTGGAGCGGTACTTTACAGTCATTTGGAGCCCTTTTGCCTGCAATTCGTTCTGTCTTTTAAACAATTTAAAGCACCTCCTCTGAGAAGCCTCTCTAATCTTTCCAGGCAGGCTTGTTGCTCATGCCACTTCTTCCTATCATGTCACTTTTCACATACTGTTGGTTTATGTGCTATGCTTACAATTCTGTCTCCCCTTAAGAAGTTCCTTGAGAGAGGAGAGTGCCTTTGGTTTGCTTTTTGTTCCCAGTATCTATCATCTCCGTAGCTAAAGCCTGGCAAGTCCTCAAAAAGTGTTTGAATGAATGAGCTAATATATGGTAAAGTAGCGTATCTTTGGATATTTCACTTTTCAACTGTGCCAAGCAGAGATACAAGGTGCAGAAGTGCCTGCCTATACAATTTAGTGGGGACAGAAAAATCAGGCAAATAAATTTGTTTTGATAAATTATCAAAGTAAGATATTTTAACTTGTGAACTCCAGCAACTAAGTAAGCAACAATATATATCTTTTAATCTTTTGGGACCTTAGTATTATTTGTATAAAATTAAGATAGTGAGCAAGATAACCTACAAAATTCTCTTAAATCTACAACTTATTCAACCACTAAATTTCACTAATTGCACATATATCCAAGACTACTTAAGAAGTCATTCAAGCAAAAACCTGCAAGTCATTAAATCATGCTTTGACTATGGTCATTTCAGTCTTTGTGCCTGCCTTACCCAACTGGAGAGTAGATGGAAAAGAGGAGTTTTATTGAACAGCGGTTGCTGCATTCACACTGAATTCATGCATCCAATACCATTTTTAAGACATATCATACTGATTCTAACAAGAACTCTAACAATTTTTTAAATCTAAGGAAGTGCGTTGGTTAAATAAAATCTTGGTTAGTAAAAATAATGTAGACAACTATACTTACTGTTTTTCTTTGGGATACCTCAACTAAAGAAAATATCTAGCAAGGGAAGAATCATGAATATAGTTTGCAATTGATAAGCAATATTTTTTTATTCTTGGTTGACACAAGAGAATAAAAAATTATCAAAATGATAAAATTTACTATTGGAATTTTTTGGTATTCCTTGAAACAAAGCTTGCCTTCTTTTTGTTGTTTTTATTTTTTCTTTGTGACAGTAAACCATCATTACAATATAAAAAGACAAAGGTTTTTTAAAATTCTAACGCTGATATTATTCTTGACATAAAATATTTTATATTGCTTCTTTTTTTAGTTCCTGCTAAGCAAGATAGTGATTGCATCTATATTTCAGTACTTAATGCAAAGTTCCTGAAAATGAATTTATTTCCACAAATTGCATTTCTGCACCTATTAAGTGCTAGTTGCTTAAATAAATTGTACTAATTCTGACAACAATCTTTGCTATTATGCATTTCATGGATTAGGAAATTGAGCTTAAAATAAGTAACTTGCCCGTGTCCCACACATAAAACCTAGTAGAGCTAGGGTGTAAATCCGTGGGCGGGGGGTGAGGAGGTGGTGTGTGTGTGTTGCTGCTTTCCCAGAAGACAAAGATAAGTTTTTTGAATTTCAAAAATATGTTTCATTGAAATGTTTTCTCAATTTTCCAGTCATCACTTTTATTCATTGCTTCCTAAAAGTATTATAAGAACAATATTCTCAAATTGTTACCTGAATAGAAAGCTCCTTTTCCATACTCTTCAGTTCAAAACTGGGCTTCTGAGAGCCTCAGCCAGCCAGCACTGCCACCACTCCCTTCCAGTACTCAGTCCTAATTGTGTGATTTGGGGCCAGCTGCTTATCTTCTTTAAGCCTCAATTTCTTCATCTATAAAGGGGATGATACTGTGATGATTAAAGAGACAATGTGCTGCTAATGACTTGGCTCAGTGCCTAGCACAATATAAATGCTCAATAAATGTTTATGAATAAATGGGTGAATGGATGAAATTGTCTCAATTTGGGATTGCCTCAGAAACAGATCTTGAGAAAATGATTTGGGTACAAGTAGTTTATTTGGGAACTGATCCCCAAAAAACATTAGTAGGGAAGTAAGGAAGTAACTTAGGGAAGGGAGACAACCAATAAAGGTTGGATTATTAATCAAGCATCCAGTATGGGCAACTAGTATGTATATGTTGTAATTAATAAGTAATCTGAGTGGTGATACTTTGAGAATTGAGTAAATATTTCAGTATTTTACCCACTAGTTTTAGCATCCATGGGTGATCATTGCCTAAATTAACTTTACACTGGTGATTGCACAATGATAAATTTTCCTCCATTCCTTCTAGGTTTATTAGTCATGTTCTTCAGAAAAGAAGAAATTGTCCACCTAACCACCACTTTTCTTTAGTATCAATATGGATTCATAGCTTCCCTTTTTATCCGTATGGCATAATACATTACATCATTATTCTTTTTGGTGCTCAAATTGTCCCAGATTTGTCCAGTTGGGGCCCCTCAAGCCAACTGTGTATCCTTTTGACATGTCCCTATCCGCCTGAGCATTTCTTTGGTTTTGGCACAATATAATATTCAGACTTATTTTGCCCCATTTCAGTCATTTCTCAGACACCTGGTTCCTTTTAGTAAATCTGGGCACTAGTCATTGCATCTAACTTGTCATTTCTTCAATGGCCATACTTATGGAGTATATATATATATATATATATATATATATATATATATATATATATATTCATAATGATATTTCATATCCAACAATGCTGGATTCTTTTGCATTTCCTCTCATTCCATATTTATCTCTCTTCTCCCACAGTGAGAACCCGATATATTTATCACATGCTCTATCTTACAATACACACAAATTACCAATACCACTATCAACAACAAATCTACTAAGTTCAAGATTTCTTTGCAATTCTTTTAGTCCTTAAACTAAATTCCCATAAAGATGTTCAGAGTATTACATTCAGTAGTTTCTTGAATTAATTCTTATTAGTTTGATACATAATTAGATTTTTTTGTTTCTGTATGTAGGAATTTTAGGGCTTGATTCTTTCATCTACATTAGTTTAATTTTAGTTTTTGAATATGTAAAATATTTTGATGTTTCAAATATGAAAACTACATAAAAGATATACCTGGAGATGTTTCACTCTAATTCCCACCCCTTCAACCCCATTCCACCCACTCTCTATAAGTAGCCACTTTTATTTTTTTAAGGTTATCTTTCCTGAGTTTCCTTTTACAGAAATAAACCTACAAACACACACATTTTTATATGTATATGTAATATATATGTATATATCCTTAAAATTATTGTCCCTTTTAAGTTTATCTCTTTTGGTATTTAAGAAACATAAATTATGACAGAGAAAACTTTACATTCATACTTTATATAATCCCCTTAGGATCCTTTATTGCGATTTCTACTATTTGATTTCTACTATTTCAACAGCTATGCAATATCCTTTGAATTCTACCTATTGTCTATGTAACAATAAATGTAACATATGTTACATGTCTATGTAACAATAAATGAGCATATTCTTCTTTCCCTGTTCTCTCTCCCTTCTCTTCTTATTTTAAAAATGGTGTTAGTTCTACTTTGTAACAACATATTTTTACATACTATTCTTACACCTAATCAACAGTTTGTTTTAGGGTTAGAGCTATAATTAAATACATTTAAATCTTATAATCAGTCCTTTTACTGACGTTTCCTCAGTCGTATCTTGGTTTAATAAAGGCTGTCTTTTAGTAAATTCCTCAGGAAGAGATGAGGCATACAGTATTCCCTGAGTTTGTTTATGTTTAAAACTGTTTTCCTACAGCTTTGATATTCAAAGCACAGCTTGGTTGGCTCTAAAAAATTCTTTGGTTCACATTTTATCTTTGATCTTCATGTATATGTTGCTCCACTCCTTCTTAGCTTTTGTTGCTTTTAAGAAATCTGATGGCAACTGGATTTTCTGTCCTTTGTCTGGTGTTTTAGTGTGGAGTCCAGATTTTTCTTTATTTTTAATGTCTAAAAGTTTTACTAAGATATGATTTGGAGATGACCAGTTTTCCAAGTTCACAGTGAGGCCCTTTTCAACATACAGATTCAGATCTTCTTTTATTTCCATAATATTTTTTTAAAATGTAGTCATAGGGTCAGATAGGACTAGCATCAATTCATCACAACAGTGGAAGTGATACATCCAAGATCAGTCTTAAGCAGATCCAAACATCACAAATAAGCTGAAAGAACATCTGTCTCTCACCCCCATGTTATTCAACACTATTGCACTGTTCCCACTCCCTGAGCTCACACCTTTGACCCAGGAAAGTATTCCCTATAGCCAGCTAGCAAAGAAGAAAAAGACCTGAGCTTGATTCACTATGGGTCAACTGGTGAGGTTGGTATGATCAGAAAATGAAAAACAGTGGTGTAGGGTAGTGGAAAGCCTCTCAATGGGTAGAGCTTTGGGTGGTACGTCATCCATTTTGCGGGAGAGAGATACACCTGGACTCGTGGGCAATAGCAAATGACTTAGCTGATTGCAGGGGCTATAGACAAAATTGTTCTAAATAGCAAGAGGCTAGGAGCATTCCCTCTAAATTAAGATAAGGATTTTCACTCTCATTATTCCTATTCAATATTTTCCTGGAGGTCCTAGCCAGTGAAATAAGGCAAGATGAAGAAATAGAAAACATACAAATTAGAAAGGAAGAAGTAAAACTAGTATTATTCATAGATGACAAAATTATATACTCTGCTATAATAAAGAGAATCCAATTGAATCTATAAGCCTACCTTTAGAATTAGTAAGGAATTTAGCAAGATTGTTTGAAACAAAGCCAATATATAAAAATCAATGTTTTTTTCTATATGTTAGCAACAAGAAACTAGAAAATGAAAAATTTTGAAAACGTTATTGATTATAGCATTGAAAAAGCAACAGATACTTAGTAATAAGTGTAATAAGAGATATACTACTCCTTAACATAGAAAATTACAAAACATTGCTGGGAGAAATTAAAGACCTAAATAAATAGAAATTTATTCCATCTTTATAGATTAATTGACTATTTTTAAGACGTCAATTATCTTTAAATCAATGTACAGATTCAATGCAAGTGTGATTTTAAAATCTCAGCATTATTTTGTGGAAATTAGCAAGCTGATTTTAAAATTCACGTAGAATAAAATATTTAGGATAAATTTAACAAAAAGAGTGCAAGACATGTACACTGAAAACTACAAAGCACTGCTAAAAGAAATTAAACAAGAACTAAATAAAGGGAGAGATATATCATGTTCATGGATTGGAAGATTCAATCTTCTTAAGATGTCAAGTCTCTCTCAAATTAATCTATGGATGCAATGAAACTATTTTTTTTGTAGAATTAACAAGATTATTCTAAAATTTATATGGAACTAATAGCCAAAATAATTTCTTGAAAAATGGTTCTTCTGTTTGTTTTTTTTGTATACTACCTGATTTTGAATTTTATGATAAAGCTAAAGTAAACAAGACAGTTTGGTATTAATATAAGGATAGATTTATAGATGGATGTGTCAGAATAGAGAGTCCAGAAATAAATTCACTTTTATGGTCAACTGATTTTCAACAAAAGTGCCTGAGCAATTCAGTGGGGAAAGCATAGTCTTTTAAACTAATGGGATTCTGGGGCAATTGGATAGTCATAGGCAAAATATGAACTTATACGCTTACTTTATACCATATACAAAAATTAACTCAAAATGAACCAAGACCTAAATGTAAGAATTAAAACTATAAAACTTCTAGAAGAAAACATAGGAGAAACATTTTTGTCCCCAGCATGGGTAAAGATTTCTTTGATGTGACAACGCCAAAAGCACAATCCATAAAAGAACACAACAAATTGAACATCATCAAAATTTAAAAATTTTTTGATCAAACTACACTATTAGTAAAATGAAAAGCCACAGACTGGAGACAATATTTGAAAATTATCAATCTAATAGAGGATATATTCAGAACATATAAAGAACTCTTACAAATCAAAAATAAGAGGACAGAGAGACTTCCCTGGTGGTTCAGTGGTTAAGACTCTGCACTTCCAATGTAGGGGGCACGGGTTTGATCCCTGGTCAGGGAACTAAGATCCCACATGCCGTGGTGCAGCCAAAAAATAAATAAATAAATAAATAAATAAATAAATAATAATAATAAGAGGACAGACAATCCAATTTGAAATTGGCCAAATATTTGAATAGCCCTTTCACCAAATATAATATTCAAATTGCTAATTAACACAAGATATTCAACATCATTAGTTACTAGGGAAATTCAAATTAAAACCACAGAGAGGTACCACTTCATGCCCACTAGGATGACTACAATCACAAAGGCTGATAATATAAGGCTGTTGTCCAGGATGTGGAAAATTTTCTGGTGGATATATAAAATGGTGCAGTCACTTTGGAAAGCAGTTTGGAACTTTCTTGAAAAGTTAATCATGTGCTTGTCATATAACCCAGCAATTCTTCTAGGTTTCTATCCACAAGGAATGAAAACATACAAACCCACCAAGACTTGTATAGCATTATTCATAATAGCAAAAACTGGAAGCAGTGCAAATCTCCCCCAATTGGTATATCTGTACAACAGAATGCTAATCAACAATAAAAAGGGTCAAACTACTGATACATACAACATGGATGAATGTCAAAACATTATGCTAAAGTGGAAGAAGCCAGACAGAAGACACTGTATATTCCATTTATATAAATTATATAGAATTCCATTTATATAAAATTTCTAGAAAAGGTAAAACTGAAGAGACAGAAAGATGATCAAAGGCTGCCTAGGGCTGGGAGTGGGAGCAGGGATTGGTTGCAAACGGACATGAGAGAACCTCATGGAGTGATGGAATTGTTTTAAAATTATACTGTGGTGATGTTTGCAGAACTGTATACATTTACTAAAAATTGTTTAACTGTACACTTATGAGTGGATTTCACGTATGTAAATTATACTTCAGTAAAGAGACATGAAAACATAAAATATTTGACAATCATTAGATTATTTTTACTAGTAGGCAAAGCCCTTGTATTTTTTTTAAAGATTTTTTTTGATGTGGACCACTTTTAAAGCCTTTATTTAATTTGTTACAATACTGCTTTTGTTTTATGTTTTGCTTTTTTGGCCACGAGGCACGTGGGATCTTAGCTCCCCAATCAGGGATTGAACCCGCACCCCCTGCATTGGAAGGTGAAGTCTTTTTTTTTTTTTTTTTAATAAATTTATTTATTTATTTATATTTATTTTTGGCTGTGTTGGGTCTTCGTTTCTGTTCAAGGGCTTTCTCCAGTTGCGGCAAGCGGGGGCCACTCTTCATCGCGGTGCACGGGCCTCTCACTATTGCGGCCTCTCTTGTTGCGGAGCACAGGCTCCAGATGCGCAGGCTCAGTAGTTGTGGCTCACGGGCCCAGTTGCTCCGCGGCATATGGGATCTTCCCGGACCAGGGCTCGAACCCGTGTCCCCTGCATTGGCAGGCGGATTCTCAACCACTGCGCCACCAGGGAAGCCCCGAAGGTGAAGTCTTAACAACGGACTGCCAGGGAAGTCCCAGGGTGATTGTATGTTAAAAGTTGCTTCTCTCTCTCTCTTTTTCTCTCTGTCTCTGTGTCTCATTCCACGTGCCAGGGTATATACGTTCACTTGGGGATCCTCTGGGGTCCCAGCCATCGTACTCTGTATATATGCTTGCTTTTATACTTGCTTGCTTATAGCCTGACCAAACTGGTCACAGGAGTTTAAATATAAAGGACAATAGGTAGTCTAAGCTTCATTCTTTAATATAGCATTTGTTGGAATCTATACTGAGAGTTATTAGGAATATGTTGGTGTGTTAATAAAGACACACTATGATTCTATTTTAGTTAGGATTCCATTGTTGATTACCACAGTAGGAAAATAGTATTCAGGCAAGGGAGATTGGTAAGGCAGGATTTGGGCATGCCTGGGTTCCTAAGAGATATAGTATGAGAAAACACTAATATCCTTCTTAACCACAATGTTGGGCTGAGAAGATACATGCATAGGGACTAGCATTTGGAAACAAGTACCAAGAGGAGAAGTTCAGACTGCTAGTGGCACCAGCAGGTACATAATTAGGGTTGGATTAGTAAGAAAGAACCTTCATTTTGAGAGTAGAGTGAGATTGTACCTCAATGGTTCATGGCCTTAGCCTAGAGCTATCTTTATTTGGAGGTATATATATATATATATATATATATATATATATATATACACACACACACACACATATATATCACATTTTCTTAATCCAGTCATCGGTTGATGGGCGCTTGGGTTGCTCATTGTTTTACATGCGGCTGTCCAGTTTTCCCAGCACCATTGAAGAGACTGTCTTTTCTCCATTGTATATTCTTGCTTCCTTTGTCATAGATTAATTGACAATAGGTGTGTGAGTTTATTTCTGGGCTCTCTGTTCTGTTCCATTGTGTGTTTTTTTTGTGCCAATACCATACTGTTTTGATTACTGTAGCTTTGTAGTATAGTCTGAAGTCTGGGAAGGTTTCTTCTGTTTTTCTCAAGGTTGCTTTGGCAGGCAGAGCCCTGTCGCCTGCCTGCTTTTATCCCTCACTAGCGTCCTATATTAATATATCTACTTCTTGCCTTCACTTTGCCTCTTGCTGAATTCCTTCTGCTCAAAAAAAAAAAAAAAAAAAAAAGATTGCTTTGACAATTCAAAGTCTTTTGTGGTTCAAAATAAATTTTAGAATTATTTGTTCTAGTTCCGTGAAAAATGTCATTTTGATAGGGATTGCATTAAATCTGTAGATTGCTTTGGGTAGTATGTTCATTTTAACAATATTAATTTTTCCAATCCAAGAGCACCAGATATCTTTCCATTTCTGTTAAACCTTTTGAAATTACCCTTCATCTCTTTGGAACTCTATCCATTTGTTTTTCAATCTCTTTCATCTCTCTTCTTCATATTAGATGATTTCTACTGATTTATCTTCAGGTTCACTGATTCTTTACTCTGTCATCTCCATTCTGCTATTAAACCCATGTAGTTAATTTATTTCAGATACTGTACTTTTTCAGTTCTAAAGTTTTCTTTTTCAAACAAAAATTAAATTTTTTTTTATTCATTGAGAGTGTATTTTCCTTTACTTCACTGAGCAAAGGTACAACAGCTGCTTTTAAATTCTTGTTTGATAATATCTGGGTCGTCTCTGGTTGGCATCTGTCAACTTCTTTTCCCCTGAGGCTAAGTCATATTTTCCTGGTACTTCATGTATCAAATAGTTTTGTATTATATCCTGGACATCAGGAAGACTTATGTTATGGAGACTCTGGTTCATGTTATATTGTTCTGAATAGCGCAGGCATTTAACTTGGTTATACTCAAACTGAAAGCTGTCATAGCTGATGTGGGGAGCATGTGCACACTGTTTTCAGTTTGCTTCATCCATTCATGTTTCAGTGATCAGCAAGAAAGTTTGGCTGAGTTTAAACATGGAATTTGCGGTTCACCTTCTCTTTCTTCTTTATGGGGTTCCTCCTTATTCTCTGATGACCCTGATTACTTTGGTCTCCTTTCATTGGTTCCTCTCTTCAGAAGACAGCAACCTTTCTATCAAATGTTACCTGCCCCACATTGTCATCTCCCTAACTGTGGCTGCCCTGGGGCCAAGCTGGAAAACATGGGAACTCTCTCCTTTCAGGTCACTTGTTCCCAATTTCAGCTCTTTCCCCAAATCTATTTGTTCAGTCTCTAGAGCCCTCAGGCATTTTGGTATTGTTGTTACTGTTCAGAGTTCATAACTATTATTTGCAAGAAGATTAATTTATCAGGCTTTTGATCTTATATAAATTGCTTCCAATTTCTGATGGAGTGCAGCTGGGCACGGCCCACTTTATGGCTTGGTAGATTAAATAATAGTCCACCATGGAAATTTCAGTTCATGAAGTCACTTGATGTCCCCTTATCAGGCATTTAGTCTCTTTTGGAACCAAGTAGCAAGCTAATTGGAAAATTTCAGAATAGGATAAATATCATTTGCTGTCTACTCAAGAGTCACCATGGCTTACAGCTCCTGACTGAGAACATGCACCTCCCAAGGTGCTAAATGTTGGGAAAGGCCTTCCTTTTTAAATGAAATCTCACTTATCTACTCTATTATCTCTATGTCTTATCCAGGCATCTTTGGTATCTGCCACTCCCAGGTTTCCAGTGTCTCTCAGTAAAATGTCATCAATGTAGCAGACAAGGGTGATTTCCTGTAGAATGACAAGATAAGCAAATCCTCTGCAGGTTGTTCTGGCACAGAGTTGTAGAGGTTATGTAGCCATGAGGTAAGGGAAATAAGGAGTCTCACTACTCCTGCCAGACACAGTGAATTCATTCAGATGTTTTCTGGTCATTGAGACACAGAAATTATCATCTTGCAGATTCATCACTATGTACCAGTAACCAAGAACTGTACTTATTTGCTCTGGTAAAGAAAATATACCTGGGACAGCAGCTGTAATTGTAATCACTATTTGATTGACATTACAGTAATCTGCTGTCATTCTTCAAGACCTATTTTGTTGCAGGAAGGGGCACCCTTTCCAGGGCCCAAGAGTGGGCACTTGTCTAACACTCGGAAATGAATTGTCCAAGGAGACACATGTGTTGACAAAGCAAGAGACTTTGTTGGGAAGGGGCACCCAGGTGGAGAGCAGCAGGATAAGGGAACCCAGGAGGACTGCTCTGCCACATGGCTTGCAGTCTCAGGTTTTATGGTGATGGGATTAGTTTCCCAGTTGTCCCTGGCCAATCATTCTGACTCAGAGTCCTTCTTGGTGGCCCGCACATCACTCAGCCAAGATGGATTCCAGCAAGAAGGATTCTGGGAGGTTGGTAGGACATATGGACTGGCCTCTTCTCTCTCCTTTTGACCTTTCCTGAATTCTTACGGTTGGTGGTGGCTTCTTAGTTCCGCGTTCCTTACCAGGACCTCCTGTCACAAGATAACTCATGCAAATGGTTACTGTGGGCCTGGAAAGGGTAGGAAGTTTCAGCCAGTGGTTCCCCTAACAATTTGATCTACGGAGATGTGATAGGAATCACCAACTACTATATATTTCAAGCCTTGGAAAGTGGTATGATCTTTGAAATTTTCACAAGCATGTGTTTTTCTGTTTTGTTAGAGAGGCAGCTCCATAGTTTCCTTTGGTCTTTCATCCAATAATATGCTTTGCTCCACTGACAAGGGAACCAGTTGAGGATTCTGTCAATTGCTAAGGTTAGTCCAATCATACTCTCAAGATCTAGGAAAATAATTTTAGCTTGTTTTCATGATCCTCTGAGACTTAGACACAGGCTCAAAGTCTTTTTTTTTTTTTTTTTTTTTTTTTGATCCTTAGTGTTCCCTATCTGTTTAGTGAACCACAGAATTAATTCCAAGTGTCCACAGAAGACCTGGGTTTTTCTCTTTCTTCAGCACACAATTGGCCTTGTAATTGTCTGCTACTCAGACTGGGAAATGTTAGGAGGAATATTTACCATTTGTACTTGTGATATTATCAGAAATTGTTTCCTCAAGCAATTCAAGGGGCTCTGGGTCTGTGAAATAACTACAACTTGGGACTTGGTGAAGGATTTTGAATCCTCATGGTATTTGTTCCCCAACTAAGAATTCCTTTTGCAATATGGATTAAGTTAAATTGCTTCATGGATTGTTCTTATATTTTTCTTTTATGTACCTTGTGATTGATTGCCCAACACTAAAGACCCCCTGTAGGCAAGCCTTGCTAAATATCATTCTGGCCTTGTTACATATTGTAGCTCCACACTCACCTTGTCTCTGGCAGTGAGTTGCTGCTACTCTGCCTCTGCTTTATCATTTTGCTATAATAAGTATCTGAGTGAAAGCAGAGAATTAATGAAGTCAGAAATTCAAACACTGTAGTACTGGACTAACTTACTAAAATATTTGGGAACGGGGGAGTTTAACACGGTAGATTGGGATTCAGTAGGTCTTAGATGAATCTCAGGAACCTGAACTTTTGCCAAATGCTTTAGGTGATTTCAATGGTAATTATCCAGACACCCCCCACCACTCATCCCCCCCAACCATAACTCACTTCAGAGAACAACTGTCATTAATCATTAATGGCTGCCCCCAATTCTTTTGAACTCCCTACGGTCACTTTGATACGCTCCGACATTTTGAATTCTACCTCCCAAAGTGGAATTGAAACAATCCCCAGTCTTCTGTTTTTCTGTGCAGGGGTACTTAGGCTGTACATATTAGATAGTGGTAGCCTTCCATTTGCAGCAAAAATAGTCTTGTCTGGGACAGCATCTCCATTAGCAGGTCATTTCTATGATATGGTTCTGAGAAATGTTCTCAGAAACCTAACCTAGAGGCAGTCCCTTCTGATTGTACTGTGATCTTTGCAATATTTCTTTATAAATCTTTAACTGCTGGGCAGGAGTGGGTTAACTCAATAAGCCTGGGTAGTTCAAACCCTGCACATTCTAAAGAAGGGTCTGCTTTCAAGACTAATCCTTGACTGGAACCCTGGGAAATAATCTTTGAGCCCTTGTAACACTCTGCATTTTAAGGCATTACATGTCTACATGACAGACCCTGAATAAAAATTCTGAACACCAAGGCTTGGCTGAGCTTCTCTGGTTGACAATATTTCATATGTGTTGTCGCACATTGTTGCTGGGAGAATTAAGCACATCCCCATGTGAATACACTGGAGAGGACACCTGGAAGTTTGTGCCTGGTTTCTCCTGGACTTTGTCCCATCTCCTTTTTTCTTTGCTGATTTTAATCGGTATTCTTTTGCTATAATAAACTGTAGCCATGAATATAACAGGTTTTCTGAGTCCTGTGAGTCCTTGTAGCAAATCATCGAGACTGAGGGTAGTCTAGGGAAACTCTGACACACCTGCCTAAACTGGTTACAGTGGATTCTGTTGTCTTCAGTCAAGAACTATTACTGACACAGAATTGATCCAGAAAGATCCTCAAAGAAATAGAAATCTGGGACTAGTGTCTGAAATGGTTGGTTGAAGGCAGTAAGAACACTAGGTAGTGTTAGAGAATGGGACAGTAGTCCACAGCAGCTAGTAACCAAGTAGTTACTTAAATGATAGCCTGTAGTCAACTAGACTAAAGTGGGTATTGAAAAAAAGACTTTGATGAACCAAGAGATTCTTTGTCCATATCATTAAGAGGGCTCCTAGATGACATTTACAAAGTCCAACTTAAGAGAAGAAGTCTTACATAAAAGAGCTAGAATAGAAATCTGAATGGTTTGGCCTACATGGATATTTAACAGAGGTTAATTGGTCAGAAAATACCAAGGACTGAAATAGTTGTGCAGTCTACTATGCCTTTTTTGATAAGTACAGTGCTAGTTCTGGTTAACCAAAGCTTGACTGATGCCATCTCAATAGAGGCAACATACTTCCTAGAAAGACACCATGGTCCCTCAATCAGAATGGGGACTTGTGTGCACCAGCTGCATCATTTCTCAGTGGTTCCAGTATGTCCACAAGCCATCCTGAGATTAATTCTCCAGGTTCTGAATGTCAGTTGTAATAAGCATGCTTGTCATCTGGCAGGATTCTCACATCAGCTCCCTGACCCATGGAGTGAGGGGCTATTGTGGTATAAACATATGCACCTACCCTGTATTCAAAAAATAAACCCAAAGTAGTGCCATTTTACAATGGGAACGTTGGTGGTTAGTGCTACCACCTAAAACTTGAAGGATACAGAAGTATTGATTTCTACCACCTCTCCCATTTAACTTGCCTGTATGTCCTGTGCAAAAATCGGATGGATATTGGGGAGTCACATTGTGATTATAATAGGTCTAATCAAATGGTGATTTCAATTGCAGTTGCCATTCCTAAAATGGTTATCTGCCTCCCTCCCTTGTCTCTCTCCTACCTAATTTTTCCTCCATTCCTTCTCTCAGTTTTAAAATTTTACATTGTAAAATATATCATACCTACAGAGAATTGTATAAACGCTATAAGCACTGTTTCATCAGTGATAACAAAGTGTATCCCCATGTAAACACTACCCAAGATAGTATAGGAACTAGTGCTAGAAACTTAGAAGTTTCCCACATGCCCTTCTCTAATGGTAAACCTTCCCTCTAACCTAGAGGGAATTATTACGCTGCCTTAAGTGACAATCATGCCTTTGCTTTTCTTTATAGGTTTGTTATCCATATATGTGCCTCCAGGGAACATAGTATTTTGAACACTACAGAAATAAAATCATACTATATATTTTGCTTTGTGATTTCTTTCTTTACCTTAATATATTAGTGTTCTATTGCATTGTATCTAATTACCACAAACTTGGTGACTTAAAAACACACATTTATTATCTCATAGTTTCCATGGGTCAGATCATCTGAGTTAGTTGAGTCATCTGCTCAGGGTTTCACCAGGCTGAAATGTAGGTGTCAACCAGGGCTGCAGTCTTATCTGAAATTCAGAATCCTCTTTCAGGCTCACTGGTTATTGGCAGAATCCAGTTTATTGCAGTTATAAGACTGAGGTTCCCATTTTTTAACTAGCTGCCAACTGGACACAACTCTCAGTTTTTACATCCCTGCCATGTGGGTCCCTCCTTTCACAACATGACAGCTCATTTCTTCAAGGCCAGCAGGAGAATTTCTCACCAGTCTGCTACAGTGGAGGCATATTACACACCATAATAAAGGGAGTGACTATCCCATCATATTCACAAGTCCCATCAACACTCAAGTGGAGGGGACTATTGTGTGTATACACAAGTTTGGAATCTTGGGGCTATCTTAGAATTCTGCCTACTGCACTAAACATGATATTTATACTTCATTTATTTTAATTGCTGTGTTATTCCATTATATCTATATTATTCATTTACCATTCTACTGTTGATTTACAATTGTGTTATTGTCTAGATTTTTATTATGACAAACAAGTTACCATGAACATTCTTATTTACAGGTCTTGTTACAAACTTCTTGTGCAAGAGTTTCTCTATGATAAGTAACCAGAAGTAGAATTGCTTGTTCATAGGTTATGTACGTGTCCAACATCACTAGGTGATGACATACTGTTTTCAAAGTCATTTACCAATTTATACTCCCTCCAGCAAAGCATGAAAATACTCATTAGTCTACAGCCTTTCCAATTCTTGTTTTTTTCAGACTTTAAATTTTTTGCCAAGTTGGCAGGGTAGTAATTTTATATCATTATGACTTTGCTTTGCATTCCTGTGATTGCTAATGAAATTGAGCATCTTTTTGTATGTTTATTGACTATCTGCTTTTTCTGAAAATAATCTCCTAACTGGAAGGGCTATGATGAAAGAGTGGTTGTCGGGCTTCTTTGGGTTTTGGAGGCAACATATGCCACATTTGAGCATGCTGCTCCAAAAACTATTTACTGAGGAATCCATTAGGCTGCCAGCTCTTAGTGATCTTGAGCAAGAGAAGGCTCTCCAGCTGGAGGCTTCAAGAAAGCATCTCTGCCATCTAGCCGTTAAGAGGCAATGGATCCAGTTAAACTTGAAGTGCCTGTGATTGACTAGATACTACGTGGAGTCTGTGGCAACTCACAATTAGAGAATCACTGCCAAGAACCCAGGGTTTTGAAACAAAGCTAAGTTTTCTTTGGTAAATATTCTCCCTTTCAGAAAGAGCTCTTCTCTTGTAATTGAGCTTAGGTAGATGGGACATCATATGTCCATGCATTCTGAGTGGCCTTCCTGTACTACATGTTATCTGGCCCACTAAACAATAAAGTTCCACCAAATGGGTGGTCTACAGGACAATGAATTCAAGCAGCCCATGAGGGTTTGGTAAGTTGCTTGAGCAGCTGGCTCACATTCCCAGTAGGCCAATTCTTGACCCATTGCCACCTCTCATTCAACTCTCACCTATGGACTTATGGAGATTTTACCATTACCAGTTGATCTGAGCCTAGTACACAGTTTGTCTGCATGAGATGCTCTCACCAGCCAGAAATGATTGATCATTGTATTGTTTTATTTCTACTTCAGAGAATCTCTGAAGATTAGTGGGAAATAAATCTTTCAGATGGGAAGAAGCTTGAGTGGCTCACTGAGTTGTTCCTCTACTTATAGAGCCAATTGCAGTGGCTAAAGGATAGCTAGATGGCCAGGGACTTGTAAGGAACAACATGGATATATCAGTGACAAGACTGTTTGGTTTGAAGGTGGAACTCTAAGAATGCATCTACATTGTGAGCATGTCAGTGTCCCCTGTGAATGCCACCAAAGAAACCCCTTGTGCAGTGTGTCAGTCAGGGTCCAATCAGGAGAGAATCCACTTAATAATTGGAACAGGGAAAGTTTAGTGTAAAGAATTATTAACTATATAGGGGATTGGAGTACTGAGGAATTGGCTAATTAGAAGTAAAAAGAACACTAAAGTGTACAGGGATAGTGGATAAAGAGAAGATCTGCTGACCCTGGGCTGACAAAGAGCCCAGGGCCTGAGGATGCAGACCTTGTTGGAGATGGCATGGCCATGGCTCACTGGAGAGCAGAGAAGCTGCTGTGGTGCTGTGCTGATGGAACCTTCTGCTCTTCAGGAAAGGTGTCTAACCAGAGACACCATCTAATGGAGAGTGATGTTGATGGAAGTTGCTGGGCTGCTGACCACAAAGCACTGCAGAAACTGGGCAATGGAAAAGTTGCCCACATTGCAGGAGCCCACCGAGTCAGCACTAGAAGCCTGTCCTCCTGAAACATCTCTTAAGTACCCTTTACTGACAAAGCTTAACATGTACCAGCTGGCAAAAAAATAAATAAATAAAAGGAAGAGAAAAGAAAGAAAATTTAAAGGGTCCAGATCCATTTTCACAGAGCAGGCAAAAAAGAGTAAATTTGGAGCTGAGAGGCAATAAATCGTAGGCCTAGGAGAAGTTGTCAACGACCTGGTGAACACAGCGAACTATTCTGTAGAAGTCAGTCTTCCTCTCTCCTCAGCCACCTCAAGTGCTTCCTCAATGGACTCATGAACAATCAGCAAATGTAGCAAGGGTGGACGTTATGCATGGACCCAACAACATGAAATTATCCTCACCAGGGCTGTCTGGCTATAATTAGTAATGAGTGCCTAATCTGTCAACAGCAAAGAACAACTGAACAACTTTGAGCCCTGCAAAAAGGCAAAAGCCACCTGATGGCAATAAAATATATTTGTCCTATTCCATCATGGAGAGGAAAATGAATAGTGGATTAGATACCAACTTTTGAAAGGAAATTGGAAATCCTTTATCACAGCTCCAGTTTGAAAAATTACAGAAAATGTCCCTGATTGTCCTAATTTGGATCACAAACCCATATCCTGGTTTAATCACTGGGGCCTATGAAATACCATGATTGGCCTACATCATGTCTTATGTCTGTGACTAAGAGAATAAGATCTTTATGAAAATGAAAGCTGCCATTCAGACCACATGGATAGAATCATGGAAGATGTGTTCGTTTGTTCAGGCTGCCATAAAAAGTACCAAAGACTGGTTGGCTTAAACAACAGAAATTTATTGTCTCATAGTTCTGGAGACTAGAAGTTCCAGATCAGGTTGTCATCAGGTTTGGTTTCTGCCAAGACCTCTCTCTGTGGTTTGCCGATGGTCATCCTCTTGCTGTGTGTTCACAAGGTCTTTCCTCCATGCATGTATATCCCTGGTGTCTCTCTGTCCAAATTTCCTCTTCTTATGAAGACAGCAGTCATAATGGATTAGTGTCTCATTTTAACTTAATCACCTCTTTAAAGGTTCTATCACCAAGTAAATTTACATTCTGAGGTCCTGGGTGTTAGGGCTTCAACATATGAATGGCGGGTGGAGGGGTGGGGAGAGGCACACAATTCAGCCCATAACAGAAAAGGAGTGATTTCCCAAAGAGGAAAATTATTATAGATTATATGTGACCACTTGAACAATTATCTTGCGCCAAGGTGGGAGGGGCATAACTTAGAAGCAGGGACAACCAGAAGCTGAAATTCAAATGTCACTGGACTCTGTCTCTTACCTACTTCTCTCAGTAGGCTGACTCCAAAATTTTCTACTTGCTTCATGTAGGTGTTACATTCAAGAAGCAGGCAAATTTACTTTTATTTTTATCTCTCTCTCTCTCTCCTTGCATTTTTTAATGTAGGGTTGTTTCTCCCCTGTCCCTGGATGAAATTTATGGAAGATTCAATGACTTCTTGGGTAAGAAAATATTCCTCGATCACTCCAGTTCCTCCAAAGGCTCAGTTTAATAATTAAAATGTCTAATCCAAGGTAGTAATTAGAAATGCCAAACTTTATTGTTTTGGCATATTCTCCTCCTCCTCCAACTAAGGTTTATTGTAGACTGACCAACTGCATTGGAAAAGGGGGTGTGATTTCCATCTTCTGTCTTCATCGCCTTGAAGTTCTACTGATCCTCCTTCTACTGTTCCTCCTTCCATCTCTCAAATCTGTTTTTACTTCACTCAGACGAAAGGAGCAGGGAATTCTTACCTGACTAGTTATAAGATGGCATTAGTGCTTCCTGAGATACGTGGATTTTTTTAAGTCAGTATCTCAGGGATGTTTCAGTGGGTTGCCTTGAGACCGTTGATCCACATCATTGAGGATCTCTCCCCTGTAGGTCCCTTGATATAGGAAAATAGATCTTCTGTGACTGATTGTTTTTTAGCTTCTGAGATTTTGAAATTTTGCTGTTGAGTTCCTAACATATTGGTGGCTCTCTTGGACAGGATCTAAGATAACTCCACAACCGCTCTTTCTCAGGTATGACCCATCTCTAATCCCTGGGAAATGTTTATCCATTCTTTTCCCTGACAAATATAGGCCTGAAGGTTGTCCAACCCAGTCACACTTTCTTGCCACACAGAGTGGCTAGCCAACCATTTTCCCTTTTAAGATTTTTAGGTATGAGGTATGAATCAGTGTATTAGTTTCCTAGGGCTATCATGACAAAATATCATAAGCTGAGTGGCTTAAAACAACAAAAATTTATTTTCTCATGGTTCTGGAGGTTAGAAGTCTGAAATCAAGCTGTTGATTGGGCTGTGCTCTCTCTGAAGTCTCCAAGGGAAGACCCTTTCTTGAGTCTTTGAGCTTCTGGTAGCCCCAGGTGTTCCTTGGCTGGTGACAGCATAATTCAGTCTCTGCCTCTGTCTTCACATGGCCTCCTCCTATGTGTCTTTGTCTTCAGTTGGTCGTCTTCTTATAAGGACAGCAGTCATATTGGACCAAGGGACCACTCTACTCCGGTATCACGTCATCTTAACAATTACATCTGAAATGATTCTATTTTCAAATAAGGTCACACTCTAAGGTACTGGGGTTAGGACTTCAACATATCTTTTTGGAGGGGACACAACTCAATGCATAACAATTAGCTACCAGGTCACTCTGTGAGACTGTGAGGAGACACATTAAGCTCATCTCTTGACTTATGAGGAAGTGGGATGCAGTGCTCTGCAGCCTACCAACAGCTCTCTCCCAAAATTCCTCTAGTAATCTGCAATCTTTTTCACAGTCTCCCCAAATTCTTTTATAGTGGAAGAGTGTATTCTTGAAGGCATCAGAGGGCTGAGAAGTATCAGGGAATAAACAGAAATCTAGAGAGGTAAAATTGGCATTTTGAACTTCTTACCAGGGAACCTTTTATACCAGAAGAAGTGGCTGAAAATAAGCATCACTTTTTAAAAACTTGTAAGCCTGGGAGACAAAAGTTAGAATCCAGGGCCTATCATGGATGGGGTCACCATGCTTTGAGATGAGACCCTGAAGGATGGAACCTTACATGTAAGGGCAAACATAAGCAAACCAAGATATTCCATAAAATTGCAAGCCTGAAATTTAATTAAGTTGACCAAGGATTACTAGTATCCTCAGGAAGGATTTAAATATAATGCAAGTGGCAAATCTAAATGGATGATGAATTAATAAAGAAATAATAAAATCTAGTGGGGTTTAAAAATATGTACAGAATTAAAATACATGACAACAATACCTATAGGTTTGGAGAGGGTTAATGGAGTTAAAGTGTTCCACAATCCCTGTAGAGTCCAGAAAGATGACCAAAACAAAAAATAAGTTACAAGGCAAGGATGCAGGATTATTTCCAGCATGACTACTTACAGAATAGTAGAAAAAAAAAAAAAAAACACTTCAAAATTTAGAGTGAAAAATGCAATATAAAACCAACAAATTAATTATAAGAAAAAAAGAGAAAACAGAAGCAGAAAAGATGGGAAAAAAAGATGGGAGAACAAAAATAATTTTGTTGGTAAATACATTAAATGAAAATAGACCAAATGTTTCAGAAAAGGGGAAAAACATGGTCACACTGAATAAAATAAAACCCAACTTATGCTATTATCTTAAATATAAGAATACATATAAAAAGAAATAGGAGAAAGTTAAAGGAAGGAAAACTCATACACACTAATGAAAAGAAAGCTAATATTACCATATTAATACCAGATAAAATAAACTTTAAGGCAAAATCCTAAATAGAGATAAACATGGATACATCATGACAATAAAATATCAAGTTACCCAGAGGGTAGAATTGATCTAAATATTTATGTATCTAATAATAGAGCTTCAAAATATGTAAAGGATAAATCCCCAATCAGAGTGGAACATGTTAATATACTCCTCTCAGTAACTCATGAAACAAGTAGACCAAAAATTGATAAGCATATAGAAAATTTGAATAACACAATTAGCAAATCCAACCTAATTGACATATATATTGGTTTTCCTTACAGGACAGTTGCTGATTTATGAGGCAATGTATGTGACTGGAAACTTGAGCCTGAAAGGCAGAATGGAGTCTCCCATGGTCTCATGGTGCTAAATTCCATTAGAGAGAGAGGCCTGCAATAAACAGATAATTGGTCTAGATTTTGAACCTCATGACATTGGCCAGATTTTGATCCTGCGCAGGGTAAAATAATAGCTAAGTTCAAAACCTACAAAGGGCAAAATTTCCAGGTTTGAGGAGATGGAAAATTTTACAGTCTCTTAATCAAAGGGCTGGGAGGACCATCTATGATTAATAGATTTTTTTTAAAAAGTAAGAGATGAAAAGACCAAAAAATTGGAGCTTTTCAACGGAGAATTGAAACTATAGAAGGAATAATTTCAACAGAGACCTGAAACTCTAAAATATATATACATTTCTAGAAATGAATATTCTAGAGATGAAATGTATATTCTAGAAATGAAAAATACCACGTCTAAAATTAAGAACTAGTTGGATGGATTTAACAGCAAACCAGACATAGCAGAAGACAGGAACAATGCAGTTGAAAATAAGTTGATAAAATGTATCCAAACTAAAGTGCACAGAGAAAAGAAGAATGGAAATAAAGATAAGAGCATAAAATATATGTGAAATAAGTAATCAAATAATCTAAACAGTCAACTAATTACTATATGTTTAATGTGAATTCCAGCAGAAAAGAGGAGAAAAAAATGAAGCAGAATGAATACTTGAAAATAGACTAGCAACAATTTCTTCAAACTGTTGAAAGCTATCAACCCACAGATTGAAGATTGGTGTACCTCAAGCAGAATAAATAAAAATAAAAATATATGACAACAATAGCACAATAAACAAGAACATTAAATAGATTAAAAATGCTACAAAGTTTTTGCATTGCTCAGGTGGTAAAAATAACTACCTTAAGGCAAACTGTAGTAAATGAGGGATTCATATTGAATCTCTAGGTAACTACTAAAATATTCGAGAATAGCTAATAGAGGTGAATAATAGAATAACAAAAAAATGTTTAACTAATACAAAAGAAGCCTGCTAAGAAAAAATATGAAACAAAGAACAGATAGCATAAACAGAAATAAATAGCAATATTGGAGACTTAGATCCATTTATTTTATTTGTTGCATCATGTATGAATAACTAAATATTCCAACTAAAGACAGAGATTGTCACACTGGATACAAAACCAAGACTTGAGTATGTGCTATCTATAAGAGAAGAAGTTTAAATATAAGGACACAGGTAAATGGAAAGTAAAAGGATAGAAAAAATTATATCATGTAAACAGTACCCAAGAGAAAACTGGTTGTTTGTATATAATATCAAATTAATAGACTTTAAGGCAAAAAAATCACTAGAAGCAAAGAGAAATATTTCATTATAATAAAAATATCAACTAAACAGGTAGTCATTCTAAAATTTTCTGTACTTAATGTTTCACATATGTGTACCTAATAACTCAAAAATATACAATGCAAAACTTAACAGAACTAAAAGAACGAACAGCTAAAATCATGTAATAGCAGTTGGTGATTTTGAGACATATCTCTAAGTAAGTATTAGAACAGCAGTCAAAAAATCAACAAGGATATAAAATATTTGAGCAACATAATTAATCAACTTAATCAAATTTACCTATGTAAAATACCGTGCTTAACAGCTGCATATCAATTTTCTTTTTATTGGAGACTTAGATCCATTTTTTTTTATTAGTTGGAACAGTTACCAAAGTATACCATATGCTGGTCCCTCAATCAAAGTCTCAGAAAAAAAAAATAAATGAAAAAATTTAAGGTGTCCTCTCTGACCACTTTGAATTTAAACTGGAAGTAAAGAACAGAAAGATAAATAGACAAATCCTTAATAGTTTAGCAATTAAGCAACTTGCGTCTAATTAACTCATGATTAAAAGGATAAATTATAGTGAATATTTAAAAAATAGTTTAAACTGAATGGTAACATGTAGGTCATAACAAAGCCAGTTAAATGCAGCTAAAGCAATGCTTAGAGGGAGATTAATGGCTTTAAATACAATGAAATTTGAAAATCAATGATCTGAGCCAGGAACCAACAACATTTTTCTGTAAAGGCCCAGATAGTAAATGTTTTAGGCTTTTGGGCCATATGATCTCGGTCTCAACTACTCGTCTCTGCCATTGTAGAGTAAGAACATTCATAGACATTAAGGAGACAGGTGGTTGGCCCACAGGCCATAGTTTGCAGGCTAATATGAAAAAGAACTATGAATAATGCACACTCTTTAGATCTAGTGTTCTAAAGCAGTTTATCTGACCAACCCTAAGGACTAGGGCGAAAAAATGAACAAAATCACCTCATAGCATATACAAGGAAATCATGGAAAACTTCCATTGCCTCCTCAGAGAGGTCTCCCCTGGCTTGTAAAAATCGAAATCATATTCCCCCCACACACTTTTACTTCTACCTCTTTTCCCTAGTACATTTTTTCTAGTCTAACTACTACTTTAAATTACATCCATACATAATTTTTATTATTTATTATTTGCCTTTTATCTTCCCATCTCAATTGCAAGTTCTATGAAGGCTGAAATTTTGTCTCTTCCAATGCTGTATCTTTAGCACAGCCAGAAGACTGCCTGGCATTGGGTAGGTGCTCATAACTATCAGTCGAGTCTGTGAATAAATGATGGGGAAGAGCACTTTAAGTTAGAAAGTCCTAAAAGCCCCAGAAGTGACATTAAGTTATGTGCATGAATGAAGAACAACTCATAGTCACTTTCAATCATTCTGTAAGAAATGTGGCCTCAGAAGTGGGACATGATAAGTAAACCCTGCCAGATTTTTTTTTCTTTCTTTATATATGTATTTTTTTTATTGGAGTATAGTTGCTTTACACTGCACAGGGAACCCTACTCCGTGCTCTGTGGTAACCATGGCAGATTTTTGACTGCTCACTTCAAACCTGCGCTCTCCTTTATACAAGGAAAGGAGGACTCGAATTCCCTTTCCAGTCAGGAGGACATTCACTGAGAATTGCTGATATAGCCCAAACACAGTATCTTCAGCTCCCCCATCGGCATAAACAGGCAAGATCCCTGTCCAGGAAAGGCCAGTATAGAATGATAGACAAACTTGACATAACCCTCTCTCTTCCCTAAAGGAGACATTTATGGAGATAATTTCCGTGCATTTCTTTATACTTTAGCTACCCAAGTTTGAATTCCTAAACACTGTAGTTTAGTTTTCTTGTTTTTTGAACTTCGTATAAATGGAATTGGAATCCTATCTTCTTTCACTCAAAACTATGTCCGTGAAATTCATTCATGTTGTGGCATGGGTCTGTAGTTTATTTCCATTGTCATACACTGCAAATATACTACATTTTGCTAATCCACTCTACTGTTGATGGGCATCTGAGTTCTTTCTTATTTTTGGATATAATGAATATGCTGCTAGGAAGATTCTTGAAGTGGATGTAAACTGCTTCTGCTTGAATCATGACAAAAGGACCCTTCTGCCACAGAAAGAGTGTCCCAGGTTCTCCAGGCTTACCATCCAGTTTTATGATCTTCAATAGCTATTTGACTGACTATATTCTTCCATAGACAGCATAATTCATCAACACAAAATAAGCTTTATTTTCCTTATTGTTCTATTAATATGTTTGCCCACTAGAGAATATTTTGAGAATTAAGGAGATTTAAGATTCTTGAAGTCCTTTGAGCCCCTTGGGAGACATGCACTAGATTCACTCCCTGCTTATTTATACTAATGGGATCCAGGTGTAGGACAGATACATGATATCAACACATTAAAATCTCATTTCAGTCATACAGTTCAGTCATACAGTATATTCTCCTCCAACTTTCTCAATAAAGCTTCTGAGAGCAAAATTAATAGTAAGAACTAGCAATGACTGAATTGTAGACATCTGTAAGATTCACCTGGATAGTTTGCTGACATTCAGCTTCCCAGGCTCTACTCAGAGTCTGGATCAGCAAGTCTGAGGTAGAGTCCAGAAAACACATTTTTAACAAGCACCCAGAGGAGACATCAGTGCAAGTGTTCTTTGGACCCTGTTGTGGCAGAGCTGTCAATAAGCAAAAACAGGAGGAGAAAACCATAATAGACCAAAAAGATGTAGGAAGATTACAAGAAAACCAACTGTACTTCTTGCTGGTCACAGTGGTGAAGTCCTGACTGTGTGAAGTGATTAGTACCCAGGATTCTCCACTCTGGACACATCTCCCTCCCATACCAGGGCTGAGGCAAGTTAGGGTTTTACCTTTCACATTGCCTGGTAGATGAGCTAAAACTTTAATGTTACATGTACTTACACCAAAAGAAGTCATTTGAGGGACACAATTATTTCAAAACTAAAAATAACATACTCAATTATAGATTGTGTCAGATGTAGAAATATTAAAAGAGGACAAATAAATTAAATTATCCCAATAAACATACTCAGTGAGACAAAAGACAAAATTGGCAATGTGAAACAAGAACAAAAAAAGTCTGAAAATAAGCAGAAATATTAGGTAACAAAAATAATACCTACAATAAAGAATACATTCAATGGGATGTGTCTGAGGAATGAGTTAATGAATGAGGAGACAGACTGAGGAAATCTCTTGGAAGAAAAGCCAAAAAAAAATTTTTTTTAAATATATGAAGGAGAGAAATAGAAGTGCCAATATCCAGATAATAGGAGTCCCAGAAAGAGAAAATATAAATGGAGATGAGGAAATAATTGAAGGAATAATGGAGATTAAATTTTCCCAAATTAAATAAAGATGAAAGACCTCTGTTTCAAAGGCCTCATAGAGTGCCCTCAAAGAGAGGTAAAGAAAAGCTGACATGTAGGTACCTTATAGTAAAACATAAGATATCAAAAGTAAAGAGAAATTAGAAGGCTTCACAGACAAAACAAATCACAGATGAGCCCAAGAATCAGATTGACATTAGATTTATTTTTCACTACCAACTAGTTGCAAGAAGACAATGAAGTAGTATATTCAACATATTGAAGGGAAACAACTTAGGATCTAGAATTTTATGTCCAAATAAACTGTCATTCAAACTTGGAGACATGATAAGATATTCTCTGAATAGAAGGTCTTAGAAGGTTTGCCAAACAAAGACCTGCATTGGAAACTAGGGTGAAATATTTGTATAACTGGAGAGAAAAGTCTAGGAGATGCTATAGGAGATATATGAGGGAACAAGATATTTCATGCCTTGGTAATATTTGTCTTTAAAAATAAGATCAAAGAGAAAGAAAAAATGTATCGTAATAACTATGAATTTTAAATCTAGGTGTTACCAACATAAGGAGTGAAGAGTCTGGAATATTTGAAAGTGTGTTAAAATTCTTTCTTTTGGGTGGTGGAGGAGATGTAAACATCAATATCCCCCCAAAAAAGGGAGACAAATTAAAATAATGGAAAATGTGTGAGAGAACTAAAATAATACAGAGACTGTAAAAATAGGTTTTGTTAGATCAGATTCCCCCAAAGCACACTCTGATATGAGAATGGATCTGGACAGAACATGACATTGTCTGTTACAAATGTCCAAATCGATCAATAATGTCAGTAAATATAAGTGAAATAAACCTACAGTGAAAACTACATGGATGTGTAAAAGCTGAAAATATAAGGATGGAAAAAAGACACAATTGTATAGTGGCCCTCTCCAACTCCACTAATATTTATGGTCTTAAACCCTATTCTTATATTATTAGATAAGAAAGGTCACTAAATAATGGTAAAAACTTCAGCACACCAGGTTGCTATCTCAGTTTTAAACATGTATGCACCTGATAAAACAGCTTCAAAATATTGCAAGCTGATAATTCAATAATGTAGAATAGCAGATTAAATAGTTAAGTTGAAAGGCCAGCATAGTATGCATACAATTTATAAAACATGTTTATAGCAGAGCTTCTCCAGGTCCTTAAGGTATTTAAATCATTAAAGCTATTGTAGAGAGGGTAGAATGGCCCCTGGAAAAAATTGTTTCTAGGTCCAAAATGATTGGGTATTAAATTCTTTTCTTCATGATATGAAATTATTATATAAATGTAAGCAGTGGAACTTAAGAAGCCCAGATTGTTGCATGGAGAAGGGGTGTGAGGAAAGTGATAATAATCATGACAGTTTATAGGGGCTTCCCTGGTGGTGCAGTGGTTAGGAATCCGCCTGCCAATGCAGGGGACACGGGTTTGAGCTCTGGTCCAGAAAGATCCCACATGCCATGGAGCAACAAAGCCCACGTGCCACAACTACTGAAGCCCGCATGCCTAGAGCCCACACACTGCAACAAAGAGTAACCCATGCTCGCTGCAACTAGAGAAAGCCCGCACACAGAAACAAAGACCCAATGCAGCCAAAAATAAAATAAAATAAAATAAAATAAAAAAATTTATAAAAAAATAATAATCATCATGACAGTTTAAAAGGAGAGGCTGGAGTCAGGACTACTCAGGGAATGATACTGGAGCTAACAGATGTGGTTCCGAATTAGAGAGGAAGCCTGAGGTTGGAGGAAGAGATACGACAAGCGTTTTTGATGGAAGAACTGCCAACACGGGTGGCTGATGGCATATTTGGACAAAAAGGAGGGAGAGAGTTCAAGGTCCCATCAAAGCTTTGACTGACTGACAAAGAGCATGAGAATGCCATTGGCAGAGGCTGCCATCTTGGGAGGCCCTGACTGGTGAGCACTGAGATCCCATGTGATAACTCTGTTCATGCAGCCTCATGGAGATGGTACCAGGGAGACATGTGTTGATTATAAACTATGAATTATTATTCTTCGGACCACCGGAGGGAGGGAGGAAGGAGGGAGCATCTCCACAGGGCATGGTGTGCATGGTGGGGCAGGTTCCAGCATCTTTGATAGGGTCGTGAGTGGCATAGGACAGGAGCACCTGCTGTCAGCAGGGGACAGGACAGTTGCTTTGCATGTACAGGTGGAGAATTGGGAAAAAGAGCATAACTGGGGCATGGATTCCAGGAGACTGGTTTTATAAGGCCTAAACATTTTCTCCAATCTTAAATATCCCAATAGGGAAAAAAAGTAAGCATAAAGTTTATATAATGTAAAATGTGAGGGTTGTGCCAGTGGAAAAGGTCTTGAGGAAGTCAGTGAAGCTTAACGTATTGTCCACATTAGTTTTGGGGACTGAAATCCTATAGTATTGAAAGTTAATTTATATTACATTAGATTGCCAGCTAAGCCCTGGGATGTTTTGTATTATGTGGAATGTGACTTTAACCATGGTCTAGAATCAGATCTGAGTCCCCAGCATGTATTTTAGGAAGTAGCAGGTGAAGCCATTGAGTTTGGCACATTGCTGAAAACTGTGCCCGGGGAATAAACCCTGACATCACCCAGCCATCTTAGCTTACTAAGAATGCATCACACTTCCTTGATCCACTGCCAAAGCACCCAGCCAACCTCTGGCACAGAAACCAGGAGAGAAGGCTGGGTGTCTAATGTTCTCTCCACCCTCAGAAATAATCCCAAAATAATTCCACTGGACCCAGCGTGAAGCAGCTCACAAAGCAGACAGGACCAGCCTGCAGGAAGGGTGTGTCTGCTGGCACTTTCTCTGAGCTGTTATTTCAGGCCTGGCTGTGGTGGCTTGTATTGATGATTATACTTTTTCTTAGATGAGGAACAGGTTACAGCAGCCTGGCCACTGGTGGATTTTTAAATAGAGGTTAAGAGATTAGTGATATATTATGACTCTCACACTAAAATCTGTAGTGGAATTGCTGGAAACAGAAACGACTCTCCAGTGCTCCATATCCTGAGTGATACAGTGCCCAGTGACTTGTGAAGGTCAGGTCAGCGCAGAGCACACAGTGTGTCTAAATCAGTGACCGTGTCAAACAGCACTTGGAATCAGTAGATCTCAGGGAAAGGAACCGAATCGAGGCAATAAGACTGCCCTCAAAGGCATCACTGCCCCGAGGGGCATCACAGTGATGGCTCGGCAGGGTCACCCTTGCCTGAGGACCTCATTGTAGAGGCCATGCCCACCAGCAGCAGCTTCTGTAGCACAGAGCAATTGGAGTTCTTTCTCATCAGAATCCTGGAAGTCATCCTGGTGTCTGCTCTGGAGTCAGCAGATGAGTCTATCAGGGCATGTTAGAAGATGTTGATGTAATTAAAGAAACTTATTTTAGAAACTCTAAGAAAGCAGTTAGCTAAGTTTAACATCTACCTGAGTACACAAAATTCCCCAGCAACATGCACCTTCTCAGAGCACTTACTGAAAAGAACTGTCCAGGATATGACTTGAACATGTAATAATAAATGGAAGAGTAAAGAGAAAAGATGTGCTCAAAGAAAATAAAATAGACTTTCGAACAAAATTCTTTATCCTCAATGAGGATTATCGGGAAAATTTTAGGTTGGAAAGGGTAGATTTATGTGGGTATGTGTTTAGACTGTGTCATGTAATATTTAGTTATCAGAACATTTTTTATATTCCTATTTTTAGAGGAATACATTTTGAAGCATAAGTGTTAAAAATGCCACAAACCTTGAAATAATCGTCCAGTTTTAGGACAAATTTTGTAAATGTTGTAAATGATTATCGTTAAGTTTTAGATGTTTATCATAAAAATAATTTATCTGATTAGAAAAGCAATAAAGGCTTATATTATTATGCTTTTCTGATTTTAAAAGTAGAACAGTAATTCATTCCAAAGAAGTAAGAAAATATAATCAAAGAGATCTACTTCCTTAATATAGAGAAAATAATGTATTTGAGCATTCACACATTCAACAAGTATTTACTGATCCTCTACTGTGTGCTAGATGCGCTCTTAGATGCTGGGATACAAACTTTAAAAGACACCATTCTCATCTTTCAGAAGTGTGCATCCTACAGAGGATACAGGCTGGAATTGGCCATGCTGTGAGAGCAGAGAGGAAGATCAGAAGAGCGAGAGGTGAGAGAAGCTTCTTGGGGCAGAGAGAATTTGAAACAAGTTACAAAGAAGAGACATGATAGGGAGGAGACAGCCCCATCAGGCAGAGGGAACAGCATGTGAAAAGGCGTGGAGGTGCAAGAGAATCTGGCAAGTTCAAGCAGTCATTTTCTCTGGCTGGAGGAGGGACACTAGCATTTGATGAGGCTGGAGAAGTGAATCAGGAGAGCCAGCTTGTGAAGGGCACTGTGTGCTCAAGAGCATGAACCTGATTTCAGATGCAAAGTGAACTTTCTGACAGATGACTCAGATGACATAGCCATTCTCCAACATAGAGAACATATGTTTGTTCTAGGCTTTGCTCCTAATCCCATTGACTAATCTGGGTTTTGTAATGTGTGAGCTGCGGTAGCCTCTGTGTCCAACCCAATTCAAGGCAGTACCATTGCACTCTACAGTTAGCATCTTTCCACCAAAAGAAACCTTAACACAGAAAACAAGCCAGAAAAACACAGTGTCTCAATGTTCAGCCTCAGGCTGAACATCCAAGGAACCATACCTGTCCCACCTGAAGAGAAGACAATGATGGGAGAGATATCATTAATAGGAAATGGGACTACTCAGAGTTAAAAAAATAAGATGATAGACACAGCAACAGTCAGCTCTACCCACCACCAGAGCCTCCCATCAAGCCTCTTAGATAGCCTCAACCACCAGAGGGCAGACAACAGAAGCAAGAAAAACTACAATCCTGCAGCCTGTGGACCAAAAACCACAGTTACAGAAAGACAGAGAAGATGAAAAGGCAGAGGGCTATGTACCAGATGAAGGAACAAGAAAAAACCCCAGAAAAACAACTAAATGAAGTGGAGATAGGCAACCTTCCAGAAAAAGAATTCAGAATAATGATGGTGAAGATGATCCAGGACCTCGGAATAAGAATGGAGGCAAAGATTGAGAAGATGCAAGAAATGATTAACAAAGACCTAGAAGAATTAAAGAACAAACAAACAGAGATGACCAATACAATAACTGAAATGAAAACTACACTAGAAGGAATCAATAGCAGAATAACTGAGGCAGAAGAACGGATAAGTGACCTGGAAGACAGAATGGTGGAATTCACTGCTGCGGAACAGACTAAAGAAAAAAGACTAAAAAGAAATGAAGACAGCCTAAGAGACCTCTGGGACAACATTAAACGCAACAACATTCGCATTATAGGGGTCCCAGAAGGAGAAGAGAGAGAGAAAGGACCAGAGAAAATATTTGAAGAGATTATAATCGAAAACTTCCCTAACATGGGAAAGGAAATAGCCACCCAAGTCCAGGAAGCGCAGAGAGTCCCATACAGAATAAACCCAAGGAGAAACACGCCGAGACACATAGTAATCAAAGTGGCAAAAATTAAAGACAAAGAAAAATTATTGAAAGCAGCAAGGGAAAAACGACAAATAACATACAAGGGAACCCCCATAAGGTTAACAGCTGATTTCTCAGCAGAAACTCTGCAAGCCAGAAGGGAGTGGCATGAAATACTTAAAGTGATGAAAGGGAAGAACCTACAACCAAGATTACTCTACCCAGCAAGGATCTCATTTAGATTTGATGGAGAAATCAAAAGCTTTACAGACAAGCAAAAGCTAAGAGAATTCAGCACCACCAAACCAGCTCTACAACAAATGCTAAAGGAACTTCTCTAAGTGGGAAACACAAGAGAAGAAAAGGACCTACAAAAACAAACCCAAAACAATTAAGAAAATGGTCATAGGAACATACATATCGATAATTACCTTAAACGTGAATGGATTAAATGCCCCAACCAAAAGACATAGACTGGCTGAATGGATACAAAAACAAGACCCATATATATGCTGTCTACAAGAGACCCACATCAGACCTAGGGACACATACAGACTGAAAGTGAGGGGATGGAAAAAGATATTCCATGCAAATGGAAATCAAAAGAAAGCTGGAGTAGCTATACTCATATCAGATAAAATAGACTTTAAAATAAAGAATGTTACAAGAGACAAGGAAGGACACTACATAATGATCCAGGGATCAATCCAAGAAGAAGATATAACAATTATAAATATATATGCACCCAACATAGGAGCACCTCAATACATAAGGCAACTGCTAACAGCTATAAAAGAGGAAATCGACAGTAACACAATAATAGTGGGGGACTTTAACACCTCACTTACACCAATGGACAGATCATCCAAAATGAAAATAAATAAGGAAACAGAAGCTTTAAATGACACAATAGACCAGATAGATTTAATTGATATATATAGGACATTCCATCCAAAAACGGCAGATTACACGTTCTTCTCAAGTGCACACGGAACATTCTCCAGGATAGATCACATCTTGGGTCACAAATCAAGCCTCAGTAAATTTAAGAAAATTGAAATCATATCAAGCATCTTTTCTGACCACAACGCTATGAGATTAGAAATGAATCACAGGGAAAAAAACGTAAAAAAGACAAACACATGGAGGCTAAACAATACGTTACTAAATAACCAAGAGATCACTGAAGGAATCAAACAGGAAATAAAAAAATACCTAGAGACAAATGACAATGAAAACACGACGACCCAAAACCTATGGGATGCAGCAAAAGCGGTTCTAAGAGGGAAGTTTATAGCTATACAAGCCTACCTAAAGAAACAAGAAAAATCTCAAGTAAACAATCTAACTTTACACCTAAAGAAACTAGAGAAAGAAGAACAAACAAAACCCAAAGTTAGCAGAAGGAAAGAAATCATAAAGATCAGAGCAGAAATAAATGAAATAGAAACAAAGAAAACAATAGCAAAGATCAATAAAACTAAAAGTTGGTTCTTTGAGAAGATAAACAAAATTGATAAGCCATTAGCCAGACTCATCAAGAAAAAGAGGGAGAGGACTCAAATCAATAAAATCAGAAATGAAAAAGGAGAAGTTACAACAGACACTGCAGAAATACAAAACATCCTAAGAGACTACTACAAGCAACTTTATGCCAATAAAATGGACAACCTGGAAGAAATGGACAAATTCTTAGAAAGGTATAACCTTCCAAGACTGAATCAGGAAGAAACAGAAAATATCAACAGGCCAATCACAAGTAATGAAATTGAAACTGTGATTAAAAATCTTCCAACAAACAAAAGTCCAGGACCAGATGGCTTCACAGGTGAATTCTATCAAACATTTAGAGAAGAGCTAACACCCATCCTTCTCAAACTCTTCCAAAAAATTGCAGAGGAAGGAACTCTCCCAAACTCATTCTATGAGGCCACAATCACCCTGATACCAAAACCAGACAAAGACACTACAAAAAAAGAAAATTACAGACCAATATCACTGATGAATATAGATGCAAAAATCCTCAACAAAATACTAGCAAACAGAATCCAACAACACATTAAAAGGATCATACACCACGATCAAGTGGGATTTATCCCAGGGATGCAAGGATTCTTCAATATACGCAAATCAATCAATGTGATACACCATATTAACAAATTGAAGAATAAAAACCATATGATCATCTCAATAGATGCAGAAAAAGCTTTTGACAAAATTCAACACCCATTTATGATAAAAACTCTCCAGAAAGTGGGCATAGAGGGAACCTACCTCAACATAATAAAGGCCATATATGACAAACCCACAGCAAACATCATTCTCAATGGTGAAAAACTGAAAGCATTTCCTCTAAGATCAGGAACGAGACAAGGATGTCCACTCTCACCACTATTATTCAACATAGTTCTGGAAGTCCTAGCCACGGCAATCAGAGAAGAAAAAGAAATAAAAGGAATACAAATTGGAAAAGAAGAAGTAAAACTGTCACTGTTTGCGGATGACATGATACTATACATAGAGAATCCTAAAACTGCCACCAGAAAACTGCTAGAGCTAATTAATGAATATGGTAAAGTTGCAGGTTACAAAATTAATGCACAGAAATCTCTTGCATTCCTATACACTAATGATGAAAAATCTGAAAGAGAAATTATGGAAACACTCCCATTTACCATTGCAACAAAAAGAATAAAATACCTAGGAATAAACCTACCTAGGGAGGCAAAAGACCTGTATGCAGAAAACTATAAGACACTGATGAAAGAAATTAAAGATGATACCAACAGATGGAGAGATATACCATGTTCTTGGATTGGAAGAATCAACATTGTGAAAATGAGTATACTACCCAAAGCAATCTACAGATTCAATGCAATCCCTATCAAATTACCAATGGCATTTTTTACGGAGCTAGAACAAATCATCTTAAAATTTGTATGGAGACACAAAAGACCCCGAATAGCCAAAGCAGTCTTGAGGCAAAAAAATGGAGCTGGAGGAATCAGACTCCCTGACTTCAGACTATACTACAAAGCTACAGTAATCAAGACAATATGGTACTGGCACAAAAACAGAAACATAGATCAATGGAACAAGATAGAAAGCCCAGAGATTAACCCACGCACCTATGGTCAACTAATCTATGACAAAGGAGGCAAAGATATACAATGGAGAAAAGACAGTCTCTTCAATAAGTGGTGCTGGGAAAACTGGACAGCCACATGTAAAAGAATGAAATTAGAATACTCCCTAACACCATACACAAAAATAAACTCAAAATGGATTAGAGACCTAAATATAAGACTGGACACTATAAAACTCTTAGAGGAAAACATAGGAAGAACACTCTTTGACATAAATCACAGCAAGATCTTTTTCGATCCACCTCCTAGAGTAATGGAAATAAAAACAAAAATAAACAAGTGGGACCTAATGAAACTTCAAAGCTTTTGCACAGCAAAGGAAACCATAAACAAGACGAAAAGACAACCCTCAGAATGGGAGAAAATATTTGCAAATGAATCAACGGACAAAGGATTAATCTCCAAAATATATAAACAGCTCATTCAGCTCAATATCAAAGAAACAAACACCCCAATCCAAAAATGGGCAGAAGACCTAAATAGACATTTCTCCAAAGAAGACATACAGACGGCCACGAAGCACATGAAAAGATGCTCAACATCACTAATTATTAGAGAAATGCAAATCAAAACTACAATGAGGTATCACCTCACTCCTGTTAGAATGGGCATCATCAGAAAATCTACAAACAACAAATGCTGGAGAGGGTGTGGAGAAAAGGGAACCCTCTTGCACTGTTGGTGGGAATGTAAATTGATACAGCCACTATGGAGAACAATATGGAGGTTCCTTAAAAAACTAAAAATAGAATTACCATATGACCCAGCAATCCCACTACTGGGCATATACCCAGAGAAAACCGTAATTCAAAAAGACACGTGCACCCGAATGTTCATTGCAGCACTATTTACAATAGCCAGGTCATGGAAGCAACCTAAATGCCCATCAACAGACGAATGGATAAAGAAGTTGTGGTACATATATACAATGGAATATTACTCAGCCATAAAAAGGAATGAAATTGGGTTATTTGTAGAGATGTGGATGGACATAGAAACTGTCATACAGAGTGAAGTAAGTCAGAAAGAGAAAAACAAATATCGTATGTTAATGCATGTATGTGGAACGTAGAAAAATGGTACAGATGAGCCAGTTTGCAGGGCAGAAGTTGAGACACAGATGTAGAGAATGGACATATGGACACCAAGGGGGGAAAACTGCGATGAGGTGGGGATGGTGATGTGCTGAATTGGGCGATTGGGATTGACATGTATACACTGATGTGTATAAAACTGATGCCTAATAAGAACCTGCAGTATAAAAAAACAAACAAAACAACTAATACTAAACTTTCATTGGGTTATTTGTATGGAAATATGTTAATATAAATGTTTCAGACATTACATGAAATTTCTAAAAATCTTATATTTGTATTTGTATGGAAATATGTATGGAAATATGTTAATATAAATGTTTCAGACATTACATGATATTTCTAAAAATCTTGTATTTGTATGGAAATATGTATGAAAATATGTTAATATAAATGTTTCAGACATTACATGAAATTTCTAAAAATCTTATATTTGTATTTGTATGGAAATATGTATGGAAATATGTTAATATAAATGTTTCAGACATTACATGAAATTTCTAAAAATCTTATATTTGTATTTGTATGGAAATATGTATGGAAATATGTTAATATAAATGTTTCAGACATTACATGAAATTTCTAAAAATCTTATATTTGTATTTGTATGGAAATATGTATGGAAATATGTTAATATAAATGTTTCAGACATTACAGGAAACGTCTAAAAATCTTATATGTTCTGGTATAATGTTATAAGTAATAATCCTAGTTATTACTTTAAAATGTATATCTCAGAAATAACTAATTTTCTTGTCAACTGCATTATTATGAACTTTCATCAAATCTTTAACCATGGTCATTTTTAAGTCTTTTGTCATTTACAGACAGTTCTGGGTGTACTCTGATGATTTTGCAAATATGTTCCTATAAAAGAGTTTCATCTTCAAGAAATTCATGGAAAAGACTCTGACAAGTACAGGTTTCTGGTAACTGACTGTACTGCTGAACTGAATGAATAAGCATTTTCAGAACTCTAATGAAAAACTGATGAACTCATAAAACTGCTAACAAAAGATCAAGATGAAAAAAAAGAAATTAATTACATGGGACTGAGTGAACTGATGAGGATGAGTATAATTTTTGTGACTTTCTGTCTGAATTAAAAAAAAAAAATCCCACAAGGACTCAGAGGAAAAGAATATACAAATCAATTTTCACTGCAAAGTAAAGGAGCTGTTACAGTGGAGGATTACTGGACTGAATGTCAATATTATGACATAGTATAAGTGTGTTTCATGTTTGGTAATTGCAATCATTGTTGCTTTTGTTGTGGTCATCCATGTACAATGCTTGGTGTCAGTCTATCTATCTCTTGTAAAAATAAAATACAGTGTGTGTGTGTGGAAAAAAAAAAAAAAAGAAAATGAACAACCCAGTTAAAAATGGACAAAAGACCTGATCAGATACCTCACCAGAGAACATATACAGATGACAATTAAGCATATGAAAAGATTCTCCACATCATATATCATTAGGGAATTGCAACTTTAAACAACATTGCAATATCACTACACACCCCTCAGAATTGCTTTTCCCACTACACCATGATGCTTCTCTAGGTATTCATTTTCATCCATGTAACCTTTTAGGATTACTCTTTTTTTTTTTGCAATAAAGTTATTTATTTATTTAAAAAAAAAAAAAAAAAATAAGATGATAATGAACTAGTACTGGGACAGAAATTCCTGGATTCTCTCCAAATCTTTTTTTTAAATTTTTATTTATTTATTTTATTTATTTATTTTTGGCTGTGTTGGGTCTTCGTTTCTGTGCAAGGGCTTTCTCTAGTTGTGGCAAGCAAGGGCCACTCTTCATCGCGATGCACGGGCCTCTCACTATCGTGGCCTCTCTTGTTGGGAGCACAGGCTCCAGACGTGCAGGCTCAGTAGTTGTGGCTCATGGGCCTAGTTGCTCCGTGGCATGTGGGATCTTCCCAGACCAGGGCTCGAACCTGTGTCCCCTGCATTCACAGGCAGATTCTCAACCACTGTGCCACCAGGGAAGCCCCTCTCTCCAAATTTTAATCACTCTTTAATCTGCTTAAACTATCTCCCAAATCATAGGTCAATTTTGTGGCTAAATAATAACAGCTGATATTTACTGAGCATTTTCTGCGTGCCAGGTGCTGGACAAGTTTCCATGAGATACTCATGCCTGAGCAACTGCTTGCCTCATTGTAACTCTACAAAAGATGATAAAGGGGCTCAGTGCAAGAGTAAGAACATTTTATTCTATTAATGTGAGGAGGTTTAAGAAAATTAGGAGATGAAAGTGATCCCAGTGAAATGATACCTGCAGGGGATGGTGTGAGTCTAATTTTGTCTACGTATGAAAGGCACATTAAAGAACAAATTTGTTTATCTCTGGGAGGTGGGAGACAAGCAATGTTTATTCCTTCTTTAGACCTTTCTTCTAGGATGAAAACAAATGAATTTTATCATAAAATTGTTACTTTTATAAGAGGACAATTTTATCTGGCTGAATTGGAGCCCAGAACTATAAATGAAAAAAAAATCTCCATTATTTCTCTAACTGCCCCTTAAACTATTGAACCCTAAGTATTTATTTGTATCCATTGCTATGCACGAGAGTTTTTGTTCTATCATTAGAGGGGAGTTCTTGGTTGAGTCAGCGGACAGAGGCTGGATTTGAGTTTTTGCAGCTGGAGGAGGGACACAAGAAGTGGACAAAGCAACTTTCCATGGGAGACTCAGTAGAGATGAGAGGTCAGAAGTGGATAGAACTACCGAAGGAAAACTTTGGTTGGGTCTGCCATAAGGAGAACTGTTTACGGGCTTGAGGGACTGAAGGTGGCACAGCAGTGAGAGGAACCCACTCTCCCCTCTGCAAGAGCCAAGTGATTGTCTGGCATCAGAGCATCCTGAGACCACAGGCTTGGTGTGGGCATTGTCGGATGATAGGCAAGGCTGCGGTGAGAAGGTCAGAGTGAGGCCCCTTTGGGCAGGTGTCTGGACAAGTGGGAACTGCAGCTGAAGACCAGGGCAGGTACAGCTCCTGTGGGGGTGAGAGTGAGGTCCCTTTCAGGACCCAGAATAACAGGGCAAACCTTGAGGTCAACCCATTTCAAGCCCTCAAGGGTGGCCTTGTTTTGTGATCAAAGGCTGATGGAGGCTCAGTGAGAGGTTATGTTACTAACACCTGAGAGATGATGCATTTATGACTGAGCAAGGAATTCTACAACCATTGGAATTCAGCCTAAAGCTTGGCACAGTTTTTAGTTTGTTTCATGGTCCTGATAAGTACCACAGCTGGCAAAGCAGCTGGTGGCTGCTGGGGTCCTTGTGAGGGAAATTGGCAGATGGGCCAACTGCCTGCCTGGCCCAAGATGACTTAAGGAGAGGCAGGCTTGCAGCATCAGGAAAACACCTCCCTGTTAAAGACAAGGTCATGACCATTTGCTACAGCCCATTCAAACTAAGGGCAGGTGCATTAAAGTGAAGCAAAAATTGATTGAAACATTTGTCACGTGAATAAGAACTTCCTAATGTGACTGGGGAAGCCTGACTGTGCTTGAACGCAGACCAGGCCAGAGGTCAACGTGATGCCCATGGTTTTGGTGAGACATCTGAAGACCTGTCCTGATGTGGCCATAGGTGGCTTCCTCAGGACAGGTGCTAAAGTCAATGACCAAATCAACAAAAAGACTGCTCTCCTGAGAAAGAGTTTATTTACTGAGAGAGTACTATTTTCAGATCCCTCTTCCCCAGGACAGAATTAATAAAATTTCAGAAAGAACATGTTCAACCAATGTTTTAACAACTAAATGGATTCAGTAGCCATTACACTATTTCTAGACTCAGGAAAGGACTGCATTTAAAACAATCTTTGTATCCCGTTTCAGGGTTTATTGGCGTGATATGCCAATGAAATATAGCTGCTGATAAAAAAAAAAGAGAGATTTACTGTTCAATCAATGCAGGTAGACGTCACGTTGGTCTGACAACACTAGGCTCCTCCCACAGATGTGGGGACCCGGAGCCCAGGTGTGCGGAGCTCCCGTGGAGACCCTGGGGTGGTCTCCAGCATGCTCCCAATTGTGTTCTCCACACCAGTGGCCCCTGGATCGCCCCAGGGGTAGATCCTGTCAAATAACACTGACCGCAGCATTAGAAGCCTCCTCAGACATTCACAGTGGGCCCTGAGAAGTCCTCAGGTTAAGAAATGTTCTTAAATCTTATTTAGCCAGAAATGCTCAGAGTTTCTGTTTTTGTTTTTTCCCCTTGAAACACCTCATAGCAAGGAACACTCCACTTTCTGGTAGGGACTTAAGAAGCCCTTTCCCATTGTTTTCTGAGACACACTGTCATTCCCCTCTGGAACTAAACACAGAGTGTAATTAATTCTCTTTCTGTCTTTTTGATGTGATTGTTCGTCCTCCAGGACACAGACCAGGGCTAACTGATCGTCATGTTATTGCAGCATCTTGTCCAGGGCTTAGCCAACAACTGCCACAGCAGGAAACCACCTCTTCAACGTCTAGTGTCCACCTGACTGGGGGGATGGGTTTGGCCAAGGAGACGGGACTTGGTTTTGGACTTTCTGAGGATGAGGACAGGCCTTTCCATCTGCTAAATTGTAAGGTCTATGACAAAAATAGCTACTACACGATTTCCTGAAAGCTATGCTGTTTGAGGGGTTCATATGGGGGGATGGAACACCTCTGTCCTGCGAACCCCCTTCCACTGGGACAGAGTTATGCATCAAGCATGGAGAATTGGGGTTCCTCTGGGCCCTGTGTTTCAGGGTTCAGTCTCCTGTTGTTGGTGGACAGGAATTGCACTGGAAGGCAGCTCCTGGGGAAGAAGGCACATCACTCTGTCTTTAATCAGCTAGACAAATTGCAAAAAATGAAGAAAAAGAAGAAAATTCATTCACCTTTTTCTAAAGTTTATTAATCTTCAATTGATTCAATAAATCTTCAATTAATCTTAATTTTATTATAAAGTATTTTGGAATGTCATGAAATTTTTATTTTAAGCTGAATTTTAAAAAATTTTGAAATAACCGTAGAATCACAGGAAACTGCAAAAAATAGTACAGAGAGGTCCTCTCACCCAGTTTCACCCAGTGGTAAGATCTTGTATGAATAGACACAGTATCACAATCAGGATAAGATGATGATGTTTCCTGCCTCATACCTGAGGTGTGTAATTTGTATCTTTTCTCTCTTTATTTCTGTCAGTTTTGCCAGAAGTATGTCATCATTGAAGTGTTCAAAGAACAAACTTTTTGTTGTATTGATTTTCTCTATTGCTTTTCTGTTTTCAATTCCATTGATTTCTGCTCTATTTCTTTTTTCCTGCTTGCTTTAGGTTTATTTTGTTTTTCATTTTCTAATTTCTTGAGGTGGAAGCTTATTATTATTGATTTGAGAACTTTTTTTCTTAGTTCACTTAGAGCCATAAATTTCCCTCAGCAACACCTTAGCTGCATCCAACAAATTGTGATGATGTATTTTTATTTTAATTCAGCCCTATGTATTTTTAAAATTTCCTCTGTGTCTTCCATTTCCATCCATGGATTATTTAGAAGTGTGTTGTTTAATTTCCAAGTTTGGGGAGATTTTTCTCATATCTTTCTGTTTATTGACTTCTAGTTTGATTTCTTTATGGTCAGAGAATATACTCTACATGATTTTGATTCTTTTAAATTTGTTGAGGTTTGTTTCATGATCCAGGATATATCGATACATTCACCCCTCCATATTCACAGGCTCTGCATCTGCAAATTCAACCAACCATGGATCAAAAATATGCGAGAAAAAGGAAAAAATTCCAGAAAGTTCCAAAAAGTAAAACTTGAATTTGCCATGTGGGCTGACAACTATTTACATAGCATTTACATTTTATTGGGTATTATAAGTAATCTAGAGATGATTTAAATTATATAGGAGGCTGCTGTAGGTTATATGCAAATGCTTCACAATTTTATATAAGGGACTTGAGCATCCTTGGATACTGGTATCTGTTGTGTGGGGGTGGGGCATCTGGAACCAATCCCCCATTTATAGCAAGGAGCAACTATAGTCTACCTTGGTGGATGTTCCACCATGATAAACCCATCCTAAGTTGAAAATATCATAAGTTGAAAATGCATTTAATACATCTAATCTGCTGAACATTATACCTTGGTCTAGCCCACCTTAAATGTGCTCAGAACACTTACATTAGCTTACATTTGGGCAAATTCATCCAACACAAATCCTATTGTAAAGTGCTGAATATCTCATGTAATTTACTGAGTACTGTACCGAAAATGAAAACCAGAATTATTATTAAGTATAGGTTGTTTACCCTCATGAGTGCATGGCTGACTGGGAGGTGTGGCTCACTGCCACTGCCCAGCATCGTGGGAGAGTATTGTACTGCACATCACTAGCCCAGGAAAAGGTCAATATTCAAAATGCAAAGTACAGTTTCTACCAAATGTGTATAGCTTCTGCACCATGGTAAAGTCAAAAAATTGTAAGTCAAAACATTGTAAGTCAGGGACCATCTGTATCCTATCCATATTGACTGTTATGTTGTTATTGATCATTATGTTCTATAGATATCTATTAGGTCCCATTGGCTGATGCTGTTGTTCAGTTCTTCTATAGTCTTAATAATTTTCTGTCTGGTAGTTCTATTATTAATGTTATAACCTTTGGTGTTATGTCCTCATTACAACTGCTCTTGATATTCCACTTAACTTGATTTTACCACATACACATTTTGTGTAGGGCTAGAGCCACATACTAGAATTATCTGGGAGCTTTAAAAATGCTGATGCCTGGGTCACATTCCAGACTGATTAATCAGAATCTCTAGGGGTGAGTCCTGGGCATCAATCTTTTTCAAAAGCTCCCCAGGTGACTCTACTGTGCAGCTATCGTTGAGGACTGCCCGGTAAAGCAGCAGTGTCCACAATGTGATGCAACTCACACCTCCCAGGTAACCCACCTGGGTAGAGACACAATGTCAAATGTAGTGTCTGGAGCAGCCCAGTGAGCTGAGATGGTGGATATGGTCTGTTACTGTAGTGTCCAATGTAGTAGCATGAGCCACTTGTGGCTACTGAGCAGTTGAAATGTGGCGAGTGAGACTGAAGAACTGAAGTTTTAATTTTATTTTAAGTAGCTTAAATTTAAATAGCCACATGTAACTAGTGGCTAACATATTGGACAGGCAGCTCTGGATTCATAAGACATTTTCTGTCTTATTTAACCAGAAAAAGAAATGTGTTTTTACCCCAAATTTCCAGTGATAAATGATTCTAAGTGGAAATCTTCTCAGTTAAAAGGTATTTTTTTCATACTGAATAGTACTTTATCAGCAAAACACATGAATTAAAGTTATTTCTCTCTGTGAAGTGAAACCTTAGGAAACAGTTCAAAGCACCTCTTTGATGACAAAATTGTACTGATGGAAAATATTTGTAAATGATGCTGCTAACGAACAACACTTGTATCAGAAAAAAACTTACATTTTCTTTAACGTACTTATGTGTTATCTGTGGCTTTTAAAGCAGACTCTCAATACCCCAGTGGGTACTATTAATCTCTCCATTTAATAAGGCTTTTAGTTATCAGGAGCACAATTGTAACAGTAAAAACATTCAAATCCAAATGTGTTGGATCCAAAGAATGCTTGCAATTACACTGCAAGCAGTAGTCAAGGTGCTGTGGTAAAATGCACGCATCTGGGCTTTTCAGTGCTTGCAGCATGATGGATGTGTTTATAAAGTGAGCCAGCCCATGAGTTCTTCACCAGGGAGTAATTCCTCAGGCAGTGACTTACCATGGCTAAGATGGGCAACAATGGCTTGATGATAAGTCTGAAATGTAGATATTTTATACACCAAATATGAGACAACAGGAAAACAACCTATTTTTTATTTTGAAGAATTTATTCATACTCTGGTTATTTTTATTTTTATTTTTTTATTTTTTAAATTTTTTGATTGTGTGTTTTTTTTTAATATTGAGTTGCATGAGCTGTTTATGTATTTTGGAGATGAATGCTTGGTCCACTGATTTGTTTGCAAATATTTTCTCCCATTCTGAGGGTTGTCTTTTCATCTTGTTTATGGTTTCCTTTGCTTTGCAAAAGCTTTTAAGTTTCGTTAGGTCCCATTTGTTTATTTTTGTTTTTATTTCTCTTACTTTAGGAGGTGGTTCAAAAAGGATCTTGCAGTGATTGATGTCAAAGAGTGTTCTTCCTATGTTTTCCTCTAAGAGTTTTATAGTGTCCGGTCTTACATTTAGGTCTTGAATCCATTTTGAGTTTATTTATTTATTTATTTTTTTTTTCCACACACACACACTGTATTTTATTTTTACAAGAGATAGATAGACTGACACCAAGCATTGTACATGGATGACCACAACAAAAGCAACAATGATTGCAATTACCAAACATGAAACACACTTATACTATGTCATAACATTGACATTCAGTCCAGTAATCCTCCACTGTAACAGCTCCTTTACTTTGCAGTGAAAATTGATTTGTATATTCTTTTCCTCTGAGTCCTTGTGGGATTTTTTTTTTTTTTAATTCAGACAGAAAGTCACAAAAATTATACTCATCCTCATCAGTTCACTCAGTCCCATGTAATTAATTTCTTTTTTTTCATCTTGATCTTTTGTTAGCACTTTTATGAGTTCATCAGTTTTTCATTAGAGTTCTGAAAATGCTTATTCATTCAGTTCAGCAGTACAGTCAGTTACCAGAAACCTGTACTTGTCAGAGTCTTTTCCATGAATTTCTTGAAGATGAAACTCTTTTATAGGAACATATTTGCAAAATCATCAGAGTACACCCAGAACTGTCTGTAAATGACAAAAGACTTAAAAATGACCATGGTTAAAGATTTGATGAAAGTTCATAATAATGCAGTTGACAAGAAAATTAGTTATTTCTGAGATATACATTTTAAAGTAATAACTAGGATTATTACTTATAACATTATACCAGAACATATAAGATTTTTAGACGTTTCCTGTAATGTCTGAAACATTTATATTAACATATTTCCATACATATTTCCATACAAATACAAATATAAGATTTTTAGAAATTTCATGTAATGTCTGAAACATTTATATTAACATATTTCCATACATATTTCCATACAAATACAAATATAAGATTTTTAGAAATTTCATGTAATGTCTGAAACATTTATATTAACATATTTCCATACATATTTCCATACAAATACAAATATAAGATTTTTAGAAATTTCATGTAATGTCTGAAACATTTATATTAACATATTTCCATACATATTTCCATACAAATACAAATATAAGATTTTTAGAAATTTCATGTACTGTCTGAAACATTTATATTAACATATTTCCATACATATTTCCATACAAATACAAATATAAGATTTTTAGAAATTTCATGTAATGTCTGAAACATTTATATTAACATATTTCCATACAAATAACCCAATGAAAGTTTAGTATTAGTTGTTTTGTTTGTTTTTTTATACTGCAGGTTCTTATTAGGCATCAGTTTTATACACATCAGTGTATACATGTCAATCCCAATCGCCCAATTCAGCACACCACCATCCCCACCTCACCGCAGTTTTCCCCCCTTGGTGTCCATATGTCCATTCTCTACATCTGTGTCTCAACTTCTGCCCTGCAAACTGGCTCATCTGTACCATTTTTCTAGGTTCCACATACATGCATTAATATACGATATTTGTTTTTCTCTTTCTGACTTACTTCACTCTGTATGACAGTCTCTAGATCCATCCACTTCTCAACAAATGACTCAATTTCGTTCCTTTTTATGGCTGAATAATATTCCATCGTATATATGTACCACAACTTCTTTATCCATTCGTCTGTTGATGGGCATTTAGGTTGCTTCCATGACCTGGCTATTGTAAATAGTGCTGCAATGAACATTCGGGTGCACGTGTCTTTTTGAATTACGGTTTTCTCTGGGTATATGCCCAGTAGTGGGATTGCTGGGTCATATGGTAATTCTATTTTTAGTTTTTTAAGGAACCTCCATATTGTTCTCCATAGTGGCTGTATCAATTTACATTCCCACCAACAGTGCAAGAGGGTTCCCTTTTCTCCACACCCTCTCCAGCATTTGTTGTTTGTAGATTTTCTGATGATGCCCATTCTAACAGGAGTGAGGTGATACCTCATTGTAGTTTTGATTTGCATTTCTCTAATAATTAGTGATGTTGAGCATCTTTTCATGTGCTTCGTGGCCGTCTGTATGTCTTCTTTGGAGAAATGTCTATTTAGGTCTTCTGCCCATTTTTGGATTGGGGTGTTTGTTTCTTTGATATTGAGCTGAATGAGCTGTTTATATACTTTGGAGATTAATCCTTTGTCCGTTGATTCATTTGCAAATATTTTCTCCCATTCTGAGGGTTGTCTTTTCGTCTTGTTTATGGTTTCCTTTGCTGTGCAAAAGCTTTGAAGTTTCATTAGGTCCCACTTGTTTATTTTTGTTTTTATTTCCATTACTCTAGGAGGTGGATCGAAAAAGATCTTGCTGTGATTTATGTCAAAGAGTGTTCTTCCTATGTTTTCCTCTAAGAGTTTTATAGTGTCCAGTCTTATATTTAGGTCTCTAATCCATTTTGAGTTTATTTTTGTGTATGGTGTTAGGGAGTATTCTAATTTCATTCTTTTACATGTGGCTGTCCAGTTTTCCCAGCACCACTTATTGAAGAGACTGTCTTTTCTCCATTGTATATCTTTGCCTCCTTTGTCATAGATTAGTTGACCATAGGTGCGTGGGTTAATCTCTGGGCTTTCTATCTTGTTCCATTGATCTATGTTTCTGTTTTTGTGCCAGTACCATATTGTCTTGATTACTGTAGCTTTGTAGTATAGTCTGAAGTCAGGGAGTCTGATTCCTCCAGCTCCATTTTTTTGCTTCAAGACTGCTTTGGCTATTCGGGGTCTTTTGTGTCTCCATACAAATTTTAAGATGATTTGTTCTAGCTCCGTAAAAAATGCCATTGGTAATTTGATAGGGATTGCATTGAATCTGTAGATTGCTTTGGGTAGTATACTCATTTTCACAATGTTGATTCTTCCAAGCCAAGAACATGGTATATCTCTCCATCTGTTGGTATCGTCTTTAATTTCTTTCATCAGTGTCTTATAGTTTTCTGCATACAGGTCTTTTGTCTCCCTAGGTAGGTTTATTCCTAGGTATTTTATTCTTTTTGTTGCAATGGTAAATGGGAGTGTTTCCATAATTTCTCTTTCAGATTTTTCATCATTAGTGTATAGGAATGCAAGAGATTTCTGTGCATTAATTTTGTAACCTGCAACTTTACCATATTCATTAATTAGCTCTAGCAGTTTTCTGGTGGCAGTTTTAGGATTCTCTATGTATAGTATCATGTCATCCGCAAACAGTGACAGTTTTACTTCTTCTTTTCCAATTTGTATTCCTTTTATTTCTTTTTCTTCTCTGATTGCCGTGGCTAGGACTTCCAGAACTATGTTGAATAATAGTGGTGAGAGTGGACATCCTTGTCTCGTTCCTGATCTTAGAGGAAATGCTTTCAGTTTTTCACCATTGAGAATGATGTTTGCTGTGGGTTTGTCATATATGGCCTTTATTATGTTGAGGTAGGTTCCCTCTATGCCCACTTTCTGGAGAGTTTTTATCAGAAATGGGTGTTGAATTTTGTCAAAAGCTTTTTCTGCATCTATTGAGATGATCATATGGTTTTTATTCTTCAATTTGTTAATATGGTGTATCACATTGATTGATTTGCGTATATTGAAGAATCCTTGCATCCCTGGGATAAATCCCACTTGATCGTGGTGTATGATCCTTTTAATGTGTTCTTGGATTCTGTTTGCTAGTATTTTGTTGAGGATTTTTGCATCTATATTCATCAGTGATATTGGTCTGTAATTTTCTTTTTTTGTAGTGTCTTTGTCTGGTTTTGGTATCAGGGTGATGGTGGCCTCATAGAATGAGATTGGGAGAGTTCCTTCCTCTGCAATTTTTTGGAAGAGTTTGAGAAGGATGGGTGTTAGCTCTTCTCTAAATGTTTGATAGAATTCACCTGTGAAGCCATCTGGTCCTGGACTTTTGTTTGTTGGAAGATTTTTAATCACAGTTTCAATTTCATTACTTGTGATTGGTCTGTTCATATTTTCTGTTTCTTCCTGGTTCAGTCTTGGAAGGTTATACCTTTCTAAGAATTTGTCCATTTCTTCCAGGTCGTCCATTTTATTGGCATAAAGTTGCTTGTAGTAGTCTCTTAGGATGTTTTGTATTTCTGCGGTGTCTGTTGTAACTTCTCCTTTTTCATTTCTGATTTTATTGATTTGAGTCCTCTCCCTCTTTTTCTTGATGAGTCTGGCTAATGGCTTATCAATTTTGTTTATCTTCTCAAAGAACCAACTTTTAGTTTTATTGATCTTTGCTATTGTTTTCTTTGTTTCTATTTCATTTATTTCTGCTCTGATCTTTATGATTTCTTTCCTTCTGCTAACTTTGGGTTTTGTTTGTTCTTCTTTCTCTAGTTTCTTTAGGTGTAAAGTTAGATTGTTTACTTGAGATTTTTCTTGTTTCTTTAGGTAGGCTTGTATAGCTATAAACTTCCCTCTTAGAACCGCTTTTGCTGCATCCCATAGGTTTTGGGTCGTCGTGTTTTCATTGTCATTTGTCTCTAGGTATTTTTTTATTTCCTGTTTGATTTCTTCAGTGATCTCTTGGTTATTTAGTAACGTATTGTTTAGCCTCCATGTGTTTGTCTTTTTTACGTTTTTTTCCCTGTAATTCATTTCTAATCTCACAGCGTTGTGGTCAGAAAAGATGCTTGATATGATTTCAATTTTCTTAAATTTACTGAGGCTTGATTTGTGACCCAAGATGTGATCTATCCTGGAGAATGTTCCGTGTGCACTTGAGAAGAACGTGTAATCTGCCGTTTTTGGATGGAATGTCCTATATATATCAATTAAATCTATCTGGTCTATTGTGTCATTTAAAGCTTCTGTTTCCTTATTTATTTTCATTTTGGATGATCTGTCCATTGGTGTAAGTGAGGTGTTAAAGTCCCCCACTATTATTGTGTTACTGTCGATTTCCTCTTTTATAGCTGTTAGCAGTTGCCTTATGTATTGAGGTGCTCCTATGTTGGGTGCATATATATTTATAATTGTTATATCTTCTTCTTGGATTGATCCCTGGATCATTATGTAGTGTCCTTCCTTGTCTCTTGTAACATTCTTTATTTTAAAGTCTATTTTATCTGATATGAGTATAGCTACTCCAGCTTTCTTTTGATTTCCATTTGCATGGAATATCTTTTTCCATCCCCTCACTTTCAGTCTGTATGTGTCCCTAGGTCTGAAGTGGGTCTCTTGTAGACAGCATATATATGGATCTTGTTTTTGTATCCATTCAGCCAGTCTATGTCTTTTGGTTGGGGCATTTAATCCATTCACGTTTAAGGTAATTATCGATATGTATGTTCCTATGACCATTTTCTTAATTGTTTTGGGTTTGTTTTTGTAGGTCCTTTTCTTCTCTTGTGTTTCCCACTTAGAGAAGTTCCTTTAGCATTTGTTGTAGAGCTGGTTTGGTGGTGCTGAATTCTCTTAGCTTTTGCTTGTCTGTAAAGCTTTTGATTTCTCCATCAAATCTAAATGAGATCCTTGCTGGGTAGAGTAATCTTGGTTGTAGGTTCTTCCCTTTCATCACTTTAAGTATTTCATGCCACTCCCTTCTGGCTTGCAGAGTTTCTGCTGAGAAATCAGCTGTTAACCTTATGGGGGTTCCCTTGTATGTTATTTGTCGTTTTTCCCTTGCTGCTTTCAATAATTTTTCTTTGTCTTTAATTTTTGCCACTTTGATTACTATGTGTCTCGGCGTGTTTCTCCTTGGGTTTATTCTGTATGGGACTCTCTGCGCTTCCTGGACTTGGGTGGCTATTTCCTTTCCCATGTTAGGGAAGTTTTCGATTATAATCTCTTCAAATATTTTCTCTGGTCCTTTCTCTCTCTCTTCTCCTTCTGGGACCCCTATAATGCGAATGTTGTTGCGTTTAATGTTGTCCCAGAGGTCTCTTAGGCTGTCTTCATTTCTTTTTAGTCTTTTTTCTTTAGTCTGTTCCGCAGCAGTGAATTCCACCATTCTGTCTTCCAGGTCACTTATCCGTTCTTCTGCCTCAGTTATTCTGCTATTGATTCCTTCTAGTGTAGTTTTCATTTCAGTTATTGTATTGGTCATCTCTGTTTGTTTGTTCTTTAATTCTTCTAGGTCTTTGTTAATCATTTCTTGCATCTTCTCAATCTTTGCCTCCATTCTTATTCCGAGGTCCTGGATCATCTTCACTATCATTATTCTGAATTCTTTTTCTGGAAGGTTGCCTATCTCCACTTCATTTAGTTGTTTTTCTGGGGTTTTTTCTTGTTCCTTCATCTGGTACATAGCCCTCTGCCTTTTCATCTTCTCTGTCTTTCTGTAACTGTGGTTTTTGGTCCACAGGCTGCAGGATTGCAGTTTTTCTTGCTTCTGTTGTCTGCCCTCTGGTGGTTGAGGCTATCTAAGAGGCTTGATGGGAGGCTCTGGTGGTGGGTAGAGCTGACTGTTGCTGTGGCGGTCAGAGCTCAGTAAAACCTTAATCCACTTGACTGTTGATGGGTGGGGCTGGGTTCCCTCCCTGTTGCTGTGGCGATCAGAGCCCAGTAAAACCTTAATCCACTTGACTGTTGATGGGTGGGGCTGGGTTCCCTCCCTGTTGGTTGTTTTGCCTGAGGCAACCCAACACTGGAGCCTACCCGTGCTCTTTGGTGGGGTTAATGGCAGACTCTGGGAGGGCTCACGCCAAGGAGAACTTCCCAGGACCTCTGCTGCCAGTGTCCTTATCCCCACGGTGAAACAGAGCCACCACTCGCCTCTGCAGGAGACCCCCCAACACCAGCAGGTACGTCTGGTTCAGTCTCCCCCAGGGTCACTGCTCCTTCCCCTGGGTCCCGATGCACACATTACTTTGTGTGTGCCCTCCAAGAGTGGGGTCTCTGTTTCCCCCAGTCCTGTCACAGTCCTGCAATCAATTCCCACTAGACTTCAAAGTCTGATTCTCTAGGAATTCCTCCTCCCTTTGCCGGACCCCCAGGTTGGGAAGCCTGAGGTGGGGCTCAGAACCTTCACTCCAGTGGGCGGACTTCTGTGGTATAAGTGTTCGCCAGTCTGTGAGTCACCCACCCAGCAGTTATGGGATTTGATTTTACTCTGATTGCGCCCCTCCTACCGTCTCACTGTGGCTTCTCCTCTGTCCTTGGACGTGGGGTGTCCTCCTTGGTGAAGTCCAGGGTCTTCCTGTCAATGATTGTCCAGCAGCCAGTTGTGATTCTGGTGCTCTCGCAAGAGGGAGTGAGAGCACGTCCTTCTACTCCGCCATCTTGGTTCTGTCTCTTGAGTTTATTTTTGTGTATGGTGTTAGGGAGTGTTCTAATTTCATTCTTTTACATGTAGCTGTCAAGTTTTCCCAGCACCACTTATTGAAGAGACTGTCTTTTCTCCATTGTATATCTTTGCCTCCTTTGTCATAGATTAGTTGACCATATGTGCATGGGTTTATCTCTGGGCTTTCTATTCCGTTCCATTGATCTATATTTCTGTTTTTGTGCCAGTACCATATTGTCTTGGTTACTGTAGCTTTGTAGTATAGTCTGAAGTCAGGGAGCCTGATTCCTCCAGCTCCGTTTTTTTCCCTCAAGACTGCTTTGGCTATTCAGGGTCTTTTTTGTCTCCATACACATTTTAAGAGTTTTTGTTCTAGTTCTGTAAAAAATGCCATTGGTAATTTGATAGGGATTGCACTGAATCTGTAGATTGCTTTGGGTAGTATAGTCAGTTTCACAATATTGATTCTTCCAATCCAAGAACATGGTATATCTCTCCATCTGTTTGTATCATCTTTAATTTCTTTCATCAGTGTCTTATAGTTTTCTTTATACAGGTCTTTTGTCTCCCTAGGTAGGTTTATTCCTAGGTATTTTGTTCTTTTTGTTCCAATGGTAAATGGGAGTGTTTCCTTAATTTCTCTTTCAGATTTTTCATCATTAGTGTATAGGAATGCAAGAGACTTCTGTGCATTAATTTTGTATCCTGCAACTTCACCAAATTCATTGATTAGCTCCAGTAGTTTTCAGGTGGCATCTTTAGGATTCTCTATGTATAGTATCATGTCATCTGCAAACAGTGACAGTTTTACTTCTTCTTTTCCAATTTGTATTTTTTTTATTTCTTTTTCTTTTCTGATTGTTGTGGCTAGGGCTTCCAAAACTATGATGAATAATAGTGGCGAGAGTGGACATCCTTGTCTTGTTCCTGATCTTAGAGGAAATGCTTGTCACCATTAATCTCTGGTTATTTTTAAATGCTAATTTTTTAGTGATGGAATAAAACTAGAAAGAGAAGGAGTGCTGTCATAAGTTCATCAAGAAAAAGGACTACAGGGACTTCCCTGGTGGCGCAGTGGTTAAAAATCCACCTGTCAGTGCAGGGGACACGGGTTCAAGCCCTGGTCAGGGAAGATCCCACATGCAACTAAGCCCGTGTGCCACAACTACTGAAGCCCGTGCGTCTAGAGCCCATGCTCTTCAACAAGAGAACCACAACAAAGAGTAGTCCCCTTCGCTGCAACTAGAGAAAGCCCGTGTGCAGCAACGAAGACCCAATACAGCCAAAAAAAAAAAAAAAAAAAAAAGGACTACAAGTGTTCAGTTATGCAAAATAAATAAGTTCTGGAGATCCACTATATAGCATGGTGCCTATAGCTAACAATAGCATGTTGTACACTTAAACTCTGCTAGGAGAGTAGATCTTATGTTAAGTGTTGTTACCACAAAAGCTTATAATAATATTAAAGGCATGGGAAGAAACATTGGGAAGTGATGGATATGTTTATGGCCTTGATTGTGGTGATGGTTTCACAGGTGTATCCTTATCCCCAAGGTCATCCAGTTGTATACAGTAAATATGTATAGCTTTTTACATGTCAATTATACGTCAATAAAGTGGTTTCAAGACAAAATAAAATAAAATAACAGAAAAGGGCTATAACTAAAAGTATTGCCTTGATTCTTCCTTCTAAAAACATTCTGAGAAACAGAAATTATAAAATATAGTATAGCCTGTCAGTATGAGAATTGGATATAATTTTTCCATATTTTGTCTTTTAATAGAAAACCAAAAACAGTGCGTGTAAACTTGGCAGAAAATGTTGAAAAAAAATTCTTGATGGAAAGATTATGAATTCTTTCTTTCCACAGCTGCTTTCAGCTCTAGGAACTGAGAGCTGTAATTTTCACTCAGGCCTATCTAAGTCCTGAGAAAACTATAACCAATCCTAAGTCTGTATAAAGAGGCTCTTCTCTAGTTGGTTAAATATGAAATCAGTCTGCAGCCAAAAAAGTCTGATGTATGCATTGAGAGGAATGCCCAGACAGGTGGGGAGAGAAGCCCCCTGTGCACTAGCCAAGTTCTAGTTTTCCTCCATTCCAGTGGAACTTACCTGGTTCTCTCCAGCTCCCACCTCTCCTCCCACAGCTGCAGTTGCACGTTTCTCTGCTCCTAAAGGTACAGAAATCCAGTTCCAAACTCTGAACTGGCTGTAGAGTCCTGGTGCCGTGCTGATGGCATGGAGGAGCTGGACAGAACCATGGAAGAGCTCACATGATTTTATGATAGCAAGCTAGATAACAGGGTGAAAAGTATTTCTTTTTCTTCTTTTTTAAACATCTTTATTGGAGTATAATTGCTTTAAAATGGTGTGTTAGTTTCTGATGTATAACAAAGTGAATCAGCTATACATAAACATATATCCCCATATCTCTTCCCTCTTGCATCTCCCTCCAACCCTCCTATCCCACCCCTCTAGGTGGACACAAAGCACCGAGCTGATCTCCCTGTGCTATGCAGCTGCTTCCCACTAGCCATCTATTTTACATTTGGTAGTGTATATATGACTATGCCACTCTCACTTCGTCCCTTCCCCCTCCCCGTGTCCTCAAGTCGATTCGCTACATCTGCGTCTTTATTGCTGTCCTGCCCACAAACAGATGGAGAGATATACCATGTTCTTGGATTGGAAGAATCAACATTGTGAAAATGATTATACTACCCAAAGCAATCTACAGATTCAATGCAATCCCTATCAAATCACCAATGGCATTTTTCACAGAACTAGAACAAAAAATTTCACAATTTGTATGGAAACACAGAAGACCCTGAATAGCCAAGGCAATCTTGAGAAAGAAAAATGGAGCTGGAGGAATCAGTCTCACTGACTTCAGACTATACACAACGCTACAGTAATCAAGACAGTATGGTACTGGCACAAAAACAGAAATATAGATCAATGGAATAGGATAGAAAGCCCAGAGATAAACCCACACACATATGGTCACCTTATCTTTGATAAATGAGGCAACAATATACAATGGAGAAAAGACAGCTGCTTCAATAAGTGGTGCTGGGAAAACTGGACAGCTACATGTAAAAGAATGAAATTAGAACACTCCCTAACACCATACACAAAAATAAACTCAAAATGGATTCAAGACCTAAATGTAAGGCCGGACACTATAAAACTCTTAGAGGAAAATATAGGCAGAACATTTTATGACATAAATCACAGCAAGATCCCTTTCGAACCACCTCATAGAGTAAGGGAAATAAAAACAAAAATAAACAAATGGGACCTAATGTAACTTAAAAGCTTTTGCACAGCAAAGGAAACCATAAACAAGATGAAAAGACAACCCTCAGAATGGGAGAAAATATTTGCAAACAAATCAGTGGACCAAGCATTAATCTCCAAAATACATAAACAGCTCATGCAGCTCAATATCAAAAAAACAAACAACCCAATCCAAAAATGGGCAGAAGACCTAAATAGACATTTCTCCAAAGAAGATATACAGATTGCCAACAAACATATGAAAGGATGCTCAACATCACTAATCATTAGAGAATTGCAAATCAAAACTACAATGAGGTATCACCTCACACCAGTCAGAATGGCCATCATCAAAAACTCTACAAATAAATGCTGGAGAGGGTGTGGAGAAAAGGGAACACTCTTGCACTGTTGGTGGGAATGTAAATTGATACAGCCATTATGGACAACAGTATGGAGATTCCTTAAAAAACTAAAAATAGAACTACCATACGACCCAGCAATCCCACTACTGGGCATATACCCTGAGAAAACCAGAATTCAAAAAGAGTCATGTGCCACAGTGTTCACTGAAACTCTGTTTACAATAGCCATGACATGGAAGCAACCTAAGTCCATTGACAGATGAATGGATAAAGAAGACGTAGCACATATATACAATGGAATACTACTCAGCCATAAAAAGAAACAAAACTGAGTTATTTGTAGTGAGGTGGATGGACCGAGAGACTGTCATACAGAGTGAAGTAAGTCAGAAAGAGAAAAACAAATACCATATGCTAACACATATATACGGAATCTAAAAAAAAAAAAAATTGTTCTGAGAAGTATTTCTAAGTGAATAGTCATATGGTATTTTCATCCCGTTGTTTCAAAGCTTTTAAAACATATGCTCTTCTGTCTTCAATTACACTAAATCTGTAGCTCCAGCCCATATCCCTCTCTTAAGCTCCTGATACATATTTACAACTTGCATTGGTGCTTCAAAGCCTGCTCAACACATCCAAACCCCGATTCATGACACTTCCCATTCAAACCTATTCTTGTCCCTTATTCCCAGTGTTGATTACTGACTCCATCATCTATCCTGCGACTCAAACTGGGGATCTTAGAGTCATTTATGACTTTTGTTTCTTTTTCACTCTCATCAAATTCATTAGATATTGGGAGTTGCCCAGGGATTTTTATTTTTAACTAGCCCCTCAGGGGATCCTCACACAGAGTTTGGTGGCCTTCTTTGAGAAACACTTCCTGCTCCCCGGAGAGGGAACATCCATTCTGCATTCTTTTTGTTTTTACTGACTCATTCCTTGGACTGTAAGTACGCTCAAATTTTCCCCACTAAAAAGAGAATCCTTGCTCAAACTTTTTGCTCTGTATTCTTTTATAGCCAAAATCTATTGAAAAATAAACCCATGTTGTTTGTCTCTTCAGTTCTCATTCACTCTTCAGTTCTCTGCAATCCAGTGTCTGTCCCCACCACTTCACATATATTCTTGATACACTTAAAACAAACAAAATCTGCCAACCAACCCAAACACAAACCCCCTAATGAAGCCCCCAGAGCCCTGCATGACTCAGCCTGCCACCTCCCCTCATGCAGCTCTGTCCCATTTCCCATCATTTGCTGCCCTACAGTCCTGGGCTTTCTTATAGTTTCTTGATGTGCAGAGCTCTTTCCTGCCTCAGGGCCTTTGCACTGCTACTGTCAGGACTATGATGCCCTCTCCCTGCTTCTTCCTCCCAGCTTGTCACTTGGATAGCAGAGTGAGGCCTTGCCTGCCCATCTGATTTAAAGTAAGGTTCCCTTTTATTCTCCTTTTTTTCAGCTCAGCTCCTGTTCTTTTCCTTGAGAGTGCATTTCCTACTTTATATATATTTTACTTGTTTATCTATACTGTCTGTTTCTAGACTATGAACTTCAAAAGGGTAGGGGCTACATTAGTGTTGGTTATCACTGTACTTTGCCCGGTTCCTAGAACACAGTAGTTGCCTTACTTGTAGAAAGAGCAAATGAATTAAGCTGTTTTGTCAGAGGCCACCAAGGGCCCCATCATTTCCAGGTTCTGTGCCTGGATGCATAAGTGAGCTAGCAGAAAATCCATGACTCAGCAACACCCCCACCTTCTCAACCCCCAACCCCCGCCCAGCTGGAAAAGCCTTTGGGAGTTTTGTTTTTAATGATTTCACTCTTAAAAAAAAAAAAAAATCCCAAATTCTGGTTTCTTCCTCTGTACAGAAAGATGGTACTGCTGACGTTACACTGTGATTACAGGATAACCTCAATAAATCTTTTGAAATTTTGGTTTGCTTGTTTTTGCAGAACGAATGAATGAATGAAACCAAGGGAGCACTGCAGCACCCACTAGGTGCCATCCTCCCATGTGGAGCTGTGATTCCCATGGTCCCCTTAGAAGTGAAGAGTTGCTGGGTTCGAGGGCTTTGACTCTCAGCATCCCTGCATGTGCCACCCTGGCTACCAAGTGCAGTGCCTACAAGGTTCTCATTTTTGCTGCATTTACCTTACATTCTTTGGGGATGTAAATCTGCTAGCAATAAAAATATCCAACCAGGTAATAACATATGCAATGTACATTATCAGTGTTCCTAACAATGTTAAATGTTGATGGAATTTAACTGCTATTTTTAAGGGAACCCTTAAAAAGCTATTTTTTTAAAAAAGCTGAGCCTGCCTAGATCCCTAAAGTGCATGCACACACACATCCTACAACAAAAACTTTAATAGATCATTAGAACTGCCCTTCAAGATGCTTTCTTAGCAGATGAGACACTCTGGGTGAGACTGGGCACTTTGTTGTTTCCTTTATTATTCAGGAATGTTTTGAAATATAATACAAATGAAACAGAAATAAGACATATAATTGTTCAAAAGAAGAAAGTAAATGACCACTACTGCTAAATAACAAGGCTGGGAAACCCATAAGAATCACTTGCCTAGAACTAGTTTAGTAGAGTGGCTGGATGTGAAATAAAACAAATATTAAAACTCATTATAACATGGCTTACTTACTATATGCTTATAGATATCATTCTATTGTGCTGAACAGATAGAGGAGCTCAAAACTTACACAAGTCAATTCCTTGTAAGTCTTTGATATTTCTTGCAATTTCCAGTATCACTGGCAACTTAATCCAGGTCCTTCATATATTTTATCTGAATTATTGGAAGTGAAATATTCCCATTACTAAGACTTAATAGCTGATCAAATGAGGACAAAAGAGCATTCATAAATGTACTTAACATCACTGCTCTGTATTAGGCCCTGTGCTAGATGCCTGGACTGGAGTGACAAAGACACAGTGCTACCTCAGGGACACACAGGGGAAGGTGTGCCGAAACTCCCAGATCTGGTGATGGGAACAGAAATAGGATTCACAGAGTAAGAAAGAGTTTTGGGGAAAGGTAGTGAGTTCAGACTTGGACACCAAGGACTTGCATTTCCAAAGAGCAATCCAGAGGGTGATGCCCAATAAACAACTGGGAACAAGGGACTGGATCAGAGACAGAGGCCAGAGCCTGAGATGGACTCCGGAGCCAGGCTCAAAGCCGTCACTGAAGTTCTGTTAGTTGGTGCTAGTTCCCTAAGGAAATTCACACAGAAAAGGGAGAAATTCCTGAGAACAGAACTTGAATAGAGCTTATGAGTTGGGGGCTGCAGGAAGAAATAAAACAGTAGAGAAGAAGCCAAGGTCATTAGATAAGTTGTGAGGGCCAGGGCGAGTTCCATGAAGGCTCGGGCACAAGGACACATCAGTAGCAGGTAAGGCAGCAAGGCCAGAGAATGGCTTTGATGTTGTGATGAGAGATGCTGGAGACAGTTGTTCATCAGAGGGAGGAGGGGAAAAGTCTCTGCCAAGGGTTAAGGAGTCAAGGCTCAAAGGGTGGAGGCTGCAAGGGCTCTGGTCTGGGCGATGTTGGTGGTGGATGGAAGGGAGGTTGTGGGAGTAAGTGAGACTGATGATGCTGGGAGATGATGGGTGATTCTCCACATGGAGGCTGGACTGCTGTGGAAAGCAAGGAGAAAGATTGGTAGAGATAAGAAGACATGAGATGAGATAGAGAAAAGAGAAAAGAGGGAAGGCCTTCCTTGGGTGTCCTCGATCACTTTACAAAACTGGGAGGACAGGTAATTTGATAGAAATGGAAAGGGCAGAGGTGTCACTGGGGGTATTGAAGGTAGTGACACATGCTTGGAGCAGTCACTTTAGACAATGCACAAGAAAGTCAAGAAAAGATGAACAAAGCTGTGCAGTTCCTCTGAGGGCCAAATTATAGTCGGTACAAATTCTGAGAATCAAAACAGCAGAGCTCTGTGACTTCCTCCAGAAATTCTTGGACAAGAAAAGGACGGTAGGCTGGAAGAGCAGAAATTGTAGGATCCAAAGAGTCTAGTGATTTAAAATGACCTAGGCTGGGGAGATAAGTGATGGCAGAAAGGACAAGAAAAACCAGGGGGGAACAAGAAAGGTTTTAAGGACAGGAGACTAGGAGACTAAGACCTCTATATCCTTGGAAGGAGATATGCTATTTCAAGGGCCAGTGATGCTTCCCCTTCCCCCTTATCTGCTTGTCCCTTCCTCCTCACAGGTGTTGGTGGCAAGCAGGTTGTAGCCAGAATCAGCCTAGAGAAGCCCATATTCCTGGTGGTGGTTTCCCTGGAATGCCTGCGTCTCCCTTGCCTTATACCAATGTCTGTACTGCAGGAGAGGTTACTGCCCTAATTAAGGGGCAGGGATTGAATAAACCATATCCATAATGATTGTCAATGTTAATAAACTACCAAATGCATAAAGGCAATTAATAACAATCCTATCCTGCTGGGGATACAGTCTTGCACCATAGTTACATATACACCAAGTCACTGATCTAACCTGTTAGACTTATCAAGAATTTAAGTGGCCTGAGGGGAAACCTGTGCCTTCTGCTTGTCCTGAAAATACAGAAGGTTATAATTAATCATAAAGATGTGGCTGAACAAACAGTGTCGGTCCTTCTGTTGTTTCCTGTCGCCAGGAAAGGAGCCAGCAGCCCTGAAAGACCTGTAAAAGCAGCTCTGTTGCCTGGTGCAGCTTGGGCTTTAAATCCTTATTCTCAACCCTGCCTCCCTGCTGTCTTGGCTTTCCTCTCTCTGTTCTTTCCCTCTTTTTTGGCTTGCCAAATTTGGGCTTAGTCAGTGCTGTGGTGGTAATACCACAGCTCTTAAGGAGCCAACTCATGCTGACTCAGAACCAAAGGGCCAGATCAGCACTGTACCTAGAACTGAGGACAGAAAAGGGACCAAACCTTTGGGCCAGGCCTGCTTCCTAGAGAGCTTCTCTTTGTTCAGACTCCTACAGATGCCTGAGTGGAGAGGGCAGGGACAATTAGATAGGTGTGAACACCCAAGGGGAAAATACTGTTTCAATAAGAAGGCAAGATTGCAGGCTTTACTGTGGCGGAGGGAGGGGGAAGATGGGGAGTGCGAGAGCACATGCACACATGTGTTTTAAAACAACTGAACATACAAATTACTTTTAATTGAAAATTTGATATAATTATAGATTCACATGCAAATTATTATAAGAAATAATACAGTGAGACCCCCCCATATACATTTTCCCAGTTTTCCCCAATGATAATATTTTGCAAAGTTATAGTATATCACAGCCAGGATATTGACATTGATAAAATCCACCATCTAGTTCAGAGTCCCTGGTTATACTTGTACTCATTTGTGTGTGTGTGTTTAGTTCTATACAGTTTGACTACTGTACATGTACATGTATAGATTTGCGTGTCCATCACCACAGTCAAGATACAGAATGCCTTATCATCACTAAAATCCCCTATGTTGTCCTTTTATAACCACATTCACCACCACCTCTTTCTCCACTCTTATGCCGCCCCCTAACCCTTGGCAACGCCTGCTCTCCATTTCTAAAATTATGTCATTTCAAAACTATTATGTAGGGACTTCCCTGGTGGTCCAGCGGGTAAGACTCCAAGCTCCCAATGCAGGGGGCCCGGGTTCGATCCCTGGTCGGGGAACTGGATCCCGCATGCATGCCACAACTAAGAAGTCTGCATGCCGCAACTAAAGATACCGCATGCTGCAAACTAAGATCCCACGTGCTGCAACTAAGACCTAGCACAGCCTAAATATATAAATAAATAAATATTTTTAAAAAACTATTCTGTAAATGGAATCATACAGTATGTAACATGTGAGATTGTTTTTTTTTTCAGCATGCGTAATTCTTTTGAGATCCATGCAAGTCATTGTGAACATACATAATTTGTTCCTTTTAATTGTTGAATAGTTATCCAGGGTATGGATAAACCAGTTTCTTTAATCATTCACTCATTCAAGCTACCTATGTTATATTTGAAGTGAGTCTCTTCCAGACAACATATAAAGGGGTTATGTGATTTTTATCTGTTCTGCCAATTTCTGTCTATCACTGTTATTTAAACCATTTATATTGAAGGTAAATATATGTTGATGCTTGAGTCAGCCATTTTATTATTAGTTTTATGTTTGTTTCTCTGGTTCTTGTTCCTTTATTTCTCTTTTCTTGCCTTCCTGGGGTTACTTGAACAATTTTTTTTATTCCACCTTGATTTATTTATAATATTTTTGAGTATATTTCTTTGTATAGTTTTTTTTTAGTGGTCATTCTGGGTATTATAATAGAAATATGTGACTTATCAGAGTCTACTAGTAACAACATTTTACTTTGTGTTAACTGTGGAGTTTCACGTCCATCTAGATCTCTTTACTTTCTCCCCTTTTAAATTTCATTGGCTTGAATATCAGGTGGTGTTAACATTTTTGTTTCAGTTATAAAACATGATTGATGATTTATAAAACACATGAGGAGAAGAATAGTTCACTGTGTGTACACATTTCTGTTATTTCTGTTGTTCCTTCTTTCCTGATGCTCCAAGATTCTTTCTTTCATCCATTCCTTTTTGCTTGATGAATTACTTCAGTCAGTCTTAAAGGGTAGGTTTGCTTATCAACAAATTCTTTTAGTTTTCTTTCACCTGAGGATGTCTTTATTTTCCTTTCATTCCTGAAGGATAGTGTTGCCAGACATAATTTGTGGTTGAATTGTTTTCCTTTGAAAAGTGTTGTGCCCTTTCTTCTGGCTCCACTGTTTCAGGAGAACTCTACTGTCATTTGTATCATTTTCCCCTCCAGGTAATAACACATCATTTCTCTTTAGCTTCTTTCAAGATTTTTTTTTCTTTGTCTTCTGCATGGGTTTCTTTCATGGATCCTGTCTGGGATCCACTCACCTTCTTGAATCTAGGTTTGTGCATGTCACCAAATTTGGGAAATTTTTAGTTATTACTTCTTCATATGCTCTTTCAGCTCCAATCTCTTTCTCCTCTTTTTCTGGTACTCCAATGACAGAAATGTTCATTTGTTTGTTTGTTTGTTTTAATAGCCCCTTAGGTCTCTGAGACTCAGTTCATTTTTTGAAGTCTATTTTCCTTTGTTGTTTAGATTGGTTGCTGAAATTGGGCAAATTATTTCCTCAAGTTCAGTGATTCTATCCTCTGTCATCACCATGCTACAATTGAGCCCATCCAGTGAGTTTTTCAAAATTTTCTGCTATTATATTTTTCAGTTCTCTGATTTTCATTTGGTTCTCTTTTTGTAATTCTGTTTATCTGCTGAGCTTTTGTAATTGTTTTTGTTATTGACTGTTGAAGCATTTTTATAACAGCTATCTTAAAATCCTTATCGGAAAATTCCAGCATCTTATTCATCTTAGTGTTAATGTTAGTTCATTGTCATTTCTCACTCAAGTTGTGATTTTCCTAGTTCTTGGCATGACAGGTGATGTTTTTTATTGTACCCTGGACATTTTGTCTATAGTGTTAGGAGACTCGGGGTCCTATTTAAACCTTTAATTTTAGCAGGCAGTCACCCTGTTTAGGTTTAGCACTCAAGTTCTGGCTTATTTTTCCAGGCTGTGGTTCCAAATCAGTTATATTTTAATCTTTGGTCTCCTGATTTATCTGCTGGTGCTGGGACTCCCTCTCCGTCTTAATGCTGTCTGAGGGAGTGGAACAGGATTCCCCAAGTTGGACTACCAAGTGTCTTGGAGGAGGGGGTGGTCTCAGGTATATGGGGACAAAGGAGCTTCCTGAGCTGGGCCACTTGCCATGATAGCAGCCCTCTTCTGGTTCTGCCCACGCACCAGGTACCTGGGTGAGTCTCTGCAGAGTGGGGTCTCTTATTTGCATTTTCCCTGGGTTGTAAACTTGTGGGGAAATCCACGTCTGGCTGTAGTTGTGCAGCTGTAGCCTCAGTGTGTGTGGCACAGGACAGACTGTGTGATGGTGTGTGTGGTAGGTTGGCTGTGTATTGTTCCCCAACACCCAGGGCCTCTTTGAGATTCAGCTTATTCTTGTGACTCACCTGCTTAATGAGAAGCAAGCAGGAATGATGAATGTCACTTACAGGCGGAAGCTTTGAGAGCCAGGAGGAGCTCGCTTCGTACTCTTCCCTGTCATGATCACTGACAATGTTTCAGATGGCAGCTGTTCCATCAGCCCACGTCCCAGAGTGGAGATGATGACAGCTTAGAGCAGAGCCCCCGCAGGGCTGGGAGGACATGTGATATGAGTGATGTAAATGAGCAGGAACGTTTGTGTGTGAACTGTGCAGATCTGGGGCATTGTTTGTCACCACCACATCACCTGGCTTATTCTGCAGTGAATTTTGCTTAAAGAAAAAATTGAGGGAAGAGGCAAATCTTGATAGCCCTGGAGGGTATTAGAAATGCATAAAACCATACATCTTAAATATTACATAAACTAAACATTTTATAATTTAGCTTCTGTTCCTTAGTTTACAATAACAAATGGGATTTTACTGTAGAGAAATGAGAATCCATAAATTTGGTGTGGCAACATCTGTCTATGTTAGAGTCCCTGAGAGGTCTATGAAGACATTTGCAATATAGTGTGTTTTCCAGTTGGAGAATGGAGGGCAGGACTATTTTCCAGGAAAGCTTTATTTCTGTCTCCACCTGCTATGGTCTAAATGTGTCCTCCCACCACCAAATTTATATATTAAACCCTAAAGCCCAATGTGATGGTATTAAGAAGTGGGGAGGTGATTAGGTCATGAGGGCTCTGCATTAATTATGACATTAATGCCCCAATAAAAGAGGCCCAAGAGAATTCCCTTCCTTTCCACCATGTGAAGACATAGCAAGAAGTTGGCATCTGCAGCACCAGAACCTGACTCTTTTGGCACCCTGATCTTAGACTTCCAGTCTCCAGAACTCCAGAAATTTCTGTTGTTTATAAGCCACCCCATCACTGGTATTTTGTTATAGCAGTCCAAATGGACTAAGATACTACTCCCAGGATGGACTCCAGCATTGACTTTGTGGCTCTGTGCTTATCCCCCAACTTTTTCCACCCATAGCATTTGCATTTCTTTGTCATTCTTCTGCAAAATTCTGTCTCCATCTCATAGCTTGTTTTGGGATCTCCACAGGTCAGTGACAGGATCAGTTCAGCTTGTACCAGACCACAAGTACAGCCTCCAGGTATGAACACAGCCATAAGTAGGGAAAGTGTATACCATCTTAGAGAAGAGAAATCAAGTTTCCTCTAGGAACCCTTAGGTAAACCCACAGCATTTATGTTATTACTAGGTGGTGTTTATTAGGTTAAGCTGGCCTTGAGATATTCTGTAATGCTCCTAATGTAATTTGTACTGAGGAAAGGATAGCCTGGTTTTTTTTTATGAGGATGCAGAAATACTTTCTGTCAAATTGTGACAAAGGAAACTGCACCTTTTTACAATATTGAATTGGTGAAAGTGAAATCAATTCAAAATGAAATTAGATGACACTTGGACCTCTGAATCAGGGAACCACAGCTACTTTGGCCTGCTAAGCCCCTGGAGCAAACTCCCCATTCATGGCTGAACCCAAAGTGCTGTTTTCCACACATGGAGCATCAAACCCATTACCTTTTCTCTCTATCTGTATTCTACAGCTGCTGCCACTTCCTCTTTGTTCTTGAGGTTTCTGTCTCCTCTAAGTCTAGCAATGGAATAAATTCCTTTTTCTGCATCTACCAGTCCTTTTCTGCTGTTCTGATCAAAGCATATTGTAGACTTTTAAATTTTAAGAATTTTATTATCCTTTAGGTGGAAATAAAGAGAAATAAAGTGAAAAATACAAAGATGTGGGCAAAGTTCAACAGGTAAATAGACTCACAATGTCCCTATAGTTCTTATTCTTTGGCATGCACAAAATGGAAATAGAAGTGGACATGTCAGCCCCTTTACTCCATTCCCTGGTCAGACTATTGCTCTTTTAGTCTGGAAGGAGAAGCCTTGATTCCTTCCTCAGCTCACTTATCTCCATCCATGTGTCCATTTCCTTTGTGAATGGTGAACATTTGAGAGAAAGTGCTATTTCTTTCTCACACTGAAATCTCTAGGACCTAACCCAGTGCCCAGCAAATACTAGCTGCTCAACAAACATTTATTAAGTAAAATACATGCTCTTTGTGGGTCTATTCTCTTGCAATTTAATGAATTAAAAATTTTTTGCTGGAGCGGTAGAGTGAGGAGTTCTGCAAATGTACCTCTCCAAAGAAGCGATGAACTCACTGACAAAAACTGTCAAAATCAACCTTTAAAAGAACTCTTGAAATTAACTAGAGTCCTGCATTAAGCGAAGAGGATTTACTCAGGAAAAACTGCTGAAAATGTGTAAGAACAGGAGGGCTTTAGGCTTTGTAAGGTAATCTAAACCCATCTCCCTCTATGCAGCTGGGCAGTAAACTTGAAAACCAGCAGCCTTACAACCACGGTAGCTGTCAAAGCCAGTAACCTTGTAGCCACTGGAGGAGAGAGACCAGGTTTGGAGCTCCTTAAAAAGTCCCATCCTCAGAGTAGTATCACTATTTGGTTTGTCTCACAGTGTCCTGGAAAACCCCATTTTTCAGGGTATTATTTTTATTTGACCTGACTTGGAGCTCTGCTCCATGGGAAAGTCTTATTCCCAAGGCATTTGTCTAAAACAAACAGCAGCAAGTATTTAACATTGCAGCTGCCCAACACTGTAGAACAAGTTGGGACAAAAAGAACCTGGCCAGAACTTAAAAGGAAGATCAAGGTCAGGAAGATGAAGATGTCACAGGGGTCTTAAAAAACTCTGTTCTAGGGGATCTAAAATGTGCACACATGTGTAAGCATGTGCGTGTGCTCAGGAAAGACCTTGAGACCTTTAAGTGAAGGCTAAGGAAGAGTTGTAAACTGCCAGACATTGAAAGAAGGCATTCTCCAACACACACACACACACACACACACACACACGCAACGCTTTGCATATGACATTCCTTGTCTACTACAAGGAATGCAGAATTTACAGAATTATTCCATGAAGTCACTAAATTAACAAACAACAACAACAAACAGCAAAAAAACCCCAAACAAACAAAAAATAAAAACTTGGGGTATGGGAGGGGAGAATAGGATTTCTAGATTTACCACATTACACATTATTTGAAATGATCAATTTTCAACAAAAAGTTACAAAGTCATGCAAAGAAATAAGAAAGTATGACACATACATGACTAAGGCAGTCAATAGAAACTGTCTCTGAGGAAACCTCAATGCTGGACTTACTAGACAAAAACTTTAAATCACAGATATGCTCAAAAAACTGAAAGAAGCATGTTTAAAGAATGAAAGGAAAGTATGAGAACAATGTTTCACCAAGCCTCAAATTTCTATCTCAATAAAGAGACAGAAATTATAAAAACAAAGGACCGAATTGAATTCTATAGCTAAAAATACATAGATTAAATGAAAAAATTCGTTAGAGAAATTCAACTTCAAGTTTAAGGTGGCAGAAGAAAGAATCAATGAACTTGAAAGACAGGGCAACTGAAATTATTCGGTCTGAGAAAAAGAAAGAGAAGAGAATAGAAAAATAATGAACAGAGTTGCAGAAATCTATGGGACACCATCAAGGATACCAACATGTCCACAATAGGAGTCCCAGGTGAAGGGAACAGAGAGAAAAGGGTAGAAGAAATATCTGAAGAAATAATGGCCCAAAACTCACAAATTTTAATGAAAAGCACTTATGGACACATCCAAAAATATCAAATTAGATAAATAGAAATAAATTGATACATATACATATCATAGTCAAGCTGTTAAAAGATAAAGAGAGAATTTTGGAGAGAGAGAAAAATGATTCATCATATATAAGTGATCCTCAATAAGATTAATGACAGACTCTCCATAAGAAACCAAGGCCTTGAAGTGATATATTCAAAGTGCTGAAAGTAAAAGAATGTCAATCAAGAATTCTATATACAGCAAAAGTATTTTTGAAAATCAAAGGAGCAGTTAAGGGAACCGTGGATAAATACTGAGAGAGTACATCACTATCAGAGCTGCTCTACAAGAAATAAGAAAGGAGTCTTTCAGTTAAAATTAAAAAACACTTGAGAGTAACTTGAATCCACATGAGTTTGTAACACTCCTTTTCCTGTCTAATTTAAAAGACAACTTCATGAAGCAACAGTTCTAAAACTGTACTGATGAGCTTATAATGTATAAATATAATTTATATGATAATAATGCAAAAAAAAGAGAATGGGTCTATAATGGAACAAACCTTTTGCATACTATTGAAATTAGGTTGATATTAGTCTGAATGAGATTGTCTTAAGTAATCAGGTTATTAACCACTCAAAAATAACTAAAAAATATGCAGTAAAAGGAACAACAAGGAAATTTAAATGGCACACTAGAAAATGCATATTAATATAAAAGAAGGTAGTAACGAAAGAGTACAGGAACAAAAACCACATAAAACATATAGAAAACAAATAGCAAAATGGCAGACATAAACCTTACCTTTTCAGTAATTACATTAAATAAAAATGAATTAAACACTCTAAGCAAAAAAGGCAGAGTCTAGAAGAAAAATTTAAAAACATAATCTAACTATTCTGTCTACAAGAGAAACTTTAGACTAAAAAGTCTAACAGATTGAAGATGAAAACTTGGAAAAATGTATACAATGCAAGCAGTAATCAAAATAGTGCTGGAGTGTTTCTACCAACAACAGACAAAATAGACTTTAAGACAAAACTTGTTACTAAAGACAAAGAAGGATTTAATGCTGACACAGTGTTAATCCCTCAAGAAGACACAACAAAATTACCTATATATGCAAATATATAACAGATCACAATAAAAAACCTTAAAGTACATGAAGCAAAACTGACAGAATAGAATGAAGAAACAGATAATCCAACAATAGTTGGAGACTTCTTTTGAAGTATCACATTCAATAATGGTAAGAACAAGTAGGGAGAAGATCAACAAGGAAATAGAACACTTGAACAACACTGTGAAACAAATAGATCTAATTTACAAACCATTAGCTAGACTGAGCAAGAGAAAAGAGAGAAGACACAAGTTTTAAAATACAGAAACAAACTTACAGAAATAAAAAGCATTATGAGGGAATACTGTGAAAACTGTATCCCAATAAGTTAGATAAACTAGGTGAAGTGGACAAATTCCTAGAAAGATACAAACTACCAAAACTGATTCAAGAAGAAATAGAAAATGTGAATAGACCTATTAAAAAGTAAAAAGATTGAACTAGTGATTTAAAAACTTCCCACAAGGAAAATTCCAGGCCTAGATGGCTTCACTGGTGAATTCTACCAAACATGCAAAAAATAATACTTTTCCTTCGTTAACTCTTCAAAAAATAAATAAATAAAAAGAATGCAACCTTTTCCACTCATTCTACAAGGACAATTATTACCCAGATACTAAAACCAAACAAAGACATCACAAGAATATTGACACAAAAATCCTTCAAAATTACTATCAGTTTGGATCCACAAATATATAAAAAGGATTATACACTATGACCAAGTGAGATTTTTTTCCCAGAATGTAGTGTTGTTTTAAAATTTAAAAATCAATCAATATAATATACCACTTAATAGAATAAAGGACAAAAACCACATGATCATTTGAATAGACACAGAAAAAGTGTTTGACAAAATCCAACAGCCTTTCTTGAGAAAACATTCAACAAACAAAGAAAAGAATGCAAATTCCTCTAACTAACCAAGGGACCTATGAAAAACCCACAGCTACCATCATATTTAATGGTGAAAGACTGAATGCCTTCCACCTAAGATCATGCACAAGACAAGGATGTTTACTCTCACCACTTCTATTCCACATTTTATTGGAGGTTAGAGCCTCAGCAATTAGTCAAGAAAGAGACACATATGACCCAGCAATTCCACTCCTGGGTGTATATCTGAAAAAAACCAAAACCACAAATTCAAAAAGATACATGCACCACAGTGTTCATAGCAGCTTTATTTTTTTAAAAATTTTTATTGGAATAGATTTGACTTACAATGTTGTGTTAGTTTCAGGCGTACAGCAAAGTGAATCAGTTATACATATACATATATCCACTCTTTTTTAGATTCTTTTCTCATATAGGCCATTACAGAGTATTGAGTAGAGTTCCCTGTGCTATACAGAAGGTTCTTATTATTTACCTATTTTATATATAGTAGTGTATATATGTCAGTCCCAATAGCAGCTTTATTTACAATTGTCAAGATGCGGAAGCAAGCTAAGTGTTCCTCAACATATGAATGGATAAAGAAGATGTGGTATATGTAAACAATGGAATACTATAGAGCCATAAGAATGAAATTTTGCCATTTGCAACAACATAGAAAGACTTGGAGGGTATTATACTAAGTGAAATAAGACAGACAGAGAAAGACAAATACTGTATGACATCACAGTATTTGTGATATGTGGAAGCTAAAAAAATATAACAAACTAGGAAATATAATAAAAAAGAAACAGATTCACAGATATAGAGAACAAACTAGTGGTTACCAGTGGAGAGAGGGAAGTGGGGAGGGGCAATATAAGGGTAGGGGATTAAGAGATACAAACTATTATGTATAAAATAAGCCACAAGGATTGTAGCTTATTGTACAACACGGGGAATATAGCCAATATTTTATAATTACTAAAAATGGAGTATAACCTTTAAAAATTGTGTATCACTATATTGTACACCTGTAACTTACATAATATTGTACATCAGCTATATTTCAGTAAAAAAAATAGCATGCATGTTATCTTGTAATTTAAAAAAAGAAAGAAAGAAATGTGTTCAGAGTAGACAGGACAAAGTAAAATAATTTCCATTCACAGATAAATCCTAAACTAATTTGAACTTCATGAAAATAAAACTTTTATGTTTCATGCTTCAAAGGATACCATCAAGAAAGTGAAAAGACTACCCACAGAATGAGAGAATATATTTGCAAATCATGTCTGGTAAGGGTCTTGTGTCCAGAATATATAAAGAAATCTTACAGTCCACAGTAAAAAGCCTATCCAATTTTTTTAAATGGGGAAAGGATTTGAATAGACATTTCTCCAAATAAGATATACACATTGCCAATAAAAACATGAAATGATTCTCAACAGCATTAGTCATTATTCATTAGGGAAATGCAAATCAAATCCACAGTGAGATACCTATTTGTGCTCACTAGGTTGTCTAAAATAAAAAAAGAAAACAATAACAATTATTGGCAAGGATGAGCAGAAATTGGAATCCTCATACATTGTTGGCATAATTTAAAATAGTACAGAAAACAATTTGGTAGTTCCTCAAAATGTTAATCATAGTTTCCGTATGACCTGCCAATTCTACTCTCAGATATATACACAAGAAAAATTACAAATGAAAAAGTAAAAACATATGTTCACATAAAACTTTACACAAAACAGCATTATTCATAATAATCAAAAGTTGGAAACAACCCACATGTATATCAAGTGATGAATAGATAAACAAAATGAGGTATATCCACACAATGGAAATTACCCAGCATTAAAGAGGAATGAAGTTGGGACTTCCCTGGTGGTCCAGTGGTTAAGAATCTGCCTTCCAATGCAGGGGGCGCGGGTTCAATCCCTGGTCAGGCAACTAAGATCCCATATGCCACGGGGCAACTAAGCCTGCGTGCTCTAGCCTAGAGCCTGCATGCCACAGCTAGACAGAAGCCCACACGCTGCAACAAAGAGCCCGTGCACCGCAACGAAAGATCCCACGTGCTGCAACTAAGACCTGACACAGCCAAATAAATAAATATTTTTCTTAAAAAAGGAACCCAACTCACCATTAAAATAAATAAATAAATAAATAAAAAGGAATGAAGTACTAATACATGCTCTTTTCTGTGCCTCCACCTTCACTCAGACCCTAAGAATGACCTATTCAATGAGTGTGTAGCTCTTATGAAAACGGGAAGAGCCTCCCAGCATTTTTGATGACTAAGGGCCCCTCTGCCTGTTGAAACAGAGGGAGGGAATACTATTACATTAGGTAACCAAACACAAATGAATGTTTAAATTAAATGTCCTGACACTTAGGGGTGAGGCTGGAAGGGAGCAGGCCCCACAGCCTGCATGGTGGCATCACCATGTACCAGCCTCTTCCTCGTTCCCTTTCCTGGCTGATGGTATCTGATCTGAGAGAAGAGAAACAGTGCCTAGAGTCTTGTGGGACTGAGAGACTTTGCGGTCTCTGTATTTTTCTAAACCTTCAAACTCCAAGATGTCTTAGGTCCCTTGTAGTTCTTGCAATTCTCTTCTTGCATGTGACCTGCCGTGATATATCTATTATTTCTTCAGATTCAGCAAAACCATGGGCAATTACATTCCCTTACCTTCAGGATTACTCAGATGTCCAGTTAGGCAGAGCCTTCTGGTTTCCTTCTAGAAATGGTTTCCTCTTCTGGGAAACAGTCTTCCTGCTTTCTCTCCAGAGTAGTTCATTTGATGGCCACACAATCTGTGTTCATGACTCCCACTGACTTCACACAGTAGGTGATCCTGGAGTTGTGTGTGTGGCTACCCTGGCTCCTCTGGTCTTGGAAGCTGGCTCTTTCCCATTGTCTGGAGCTAGGGAAGACCCTAGACCTTTGAGCTACCCAGATGGTGGATGACTTTCCCACTACCTCAGACAATATGGAAATGTGGTATTCATGCCCACTTTAGTTTATGGAAGATTCAGACTCACTGAATTTGACTTCTTGGTTGTAAGAAACAGAAATTTTCTTGGGGAAGCTGAGTAAAAAAGGTGAGTCCTTTTACGTCCTGAGTAAATAAGGATGCACAGCTGGAGACCAGGCTTGCACTGACCCAAGAACAGGAAAATCATCCTGAATTTGTCTTGCATCTCTTTCTTTCTGATTTATTCATTAAAAAAAAAAAAAATCACTGGAGACCAATTTTTGTTTTGACCCTTCACAAGGAGGTGAAAGATAGTCTATTAGGGGATACTGACTTTCTCTGACCCAATTCCTAGGGTGGAGATTCTTAGTCGTTCAGTTTAGTCAGTGCCCACCCTTTGTGTGGGTTAGGCTGTCCAAAGACTACTTCTGCACATTTAGGACAATCTGAGGCAGGAGAGATTTGTGAACCGAGTCAATCATCATTACACTGTTTTTATGAAAGAAAGACAACATTTAGAAAAGAGCATGGGACTTCCATGTAAGGAGCTTAGAAGTCACCAGTCCATTCTAACAATAAGGAAAGAGCTGAACAAATTTTAAAAAATCAACAACTCTTTTCAGATCCACCAGAGAAGTGAGGTGACCAATTCTGTACCCCGCAAAATTATCCTTCAAAGGTGCAGGAGAAATAGAGACTTTCTCAGACAAACAAAAATTGAAGGAATTTGTTGCCAGTAGACAAGGTGAGCAAGAAATGTTGAAAGAAGTTCTTTAGAGAGAAGGAAAATGAAATAGGTCAGAAACTTGGATTTACATAAAGAAAGGAAGAGCATCAGAAGGAATAAGTAAAGATAAAATAAAAAACTTTACTTTTCTTATTCTTAATTGATCTAACAGATAACAGTTGTTCAAAAATAATAATAGCAACAATATATTAGACTATTAACAATATTATGAACAATACATTACATGTTTATGTATGTTTATGTATATGCTTCTATATATGCTTATGTATGTAGTGCAATGGATGACAGCAATAATACAAGGAACTGGAGGGAGAAAGTGTGATTATTTTGTTATTATAAGGTACTTGCATTGCCCATGAAGTGGTATAGTGTTATTTGAAAGTGGATTTGGATTAGTTGCAAATGTATATTGCAAACTCTAGAGTAACAAATTAAAAAGTAGAAAATAAGCATAATTGATAAGTGAAGAAGGAGAGAAAATGGAATCATATAAAACGTTCAATTAAAACCACAGAAGGCAGAGTGTGGAAGAAAAAAATAAGAACAAAAAACATTGGTAACAAATAGAAAATAGTAATAACTATGGTAGATATTCATCCAACTATGTTGCAATTGCTTTAAACTTCATTGAACTAAATATACCAACTAAAGACAGTGCTCATTACAGTGGATCAAAAACCAAGACCCAGTTATGTATGGTCTACAAAAAATCTACTTTAGGGAGTTCCCTGGTGGTCTAATGGTTAGGATTCAGCGTTTTCACTGCTGTGGCCTGGTTCAATCCCTGGTTGGGGAACAGATCCCACAAGCCGTATGGCACAGCCAAAAAAAAATCTACCTTAATATAAAGTCGTATATAGATTAAAAGTAAAGAGATGAAGAAATATATACCATGCTAACACTAATCAAAAAAAACATGAATAGCTATATTAATTTCAGATGGATTAGACTTCAAGGCAAGGAAAGTTATCAGAGATAAAGAGGGGCATTACATAGTGATGTGTTATGACCAAAGAGACATAACAACTCTTTTTTTAATATAAATTTATTTATTTTATTATTTTATTTTATTTATTTATTGTTTCTGGCTGCGTGGGGTCTTCGTTGCTGTGTGTGGGTTTTTCTCTTGTTGTGGCGAGTGGGGACTACTCTTCGTTGTGGTTAGCGGGCTTCTCATTGTGGTGGCTTCTCTTGTTGCGGAGCATGGGTTCTAGGCGCACAGACTTCAGTAGTTGTGGCATGTGGACTCAGTAGTTGTGGTTCGTGGGCTCTAGAGCATAGGCCCAGTAGTTGTGGTGCATGGGCTTAGCTGCTTCACAGCATGCGGGATCTTCCTGGACCAGGGATGGAACCCGTGTCCCCTGCACTGGCAGGCGGATTCTCAACCACTGCACTACCAGGGAAGCCCAACATAACAACTCTTAATGTGTATGCACCTAACAACAGAGCACCCAAATACTAGAAGCAAAAACTGATAGAACCACAGGACTAGTAAATGAATCCACATTCATAGTTGTATACTTTAATATCCTTCTATCGGAAATGGACAGATTCAACAGGCAGAAAATCAGTAAGGAAATAATTGCATTCAACAGTACCATTAGTTAACTGGATATGGTTGACATCTATAGAATACTTCATCCAATAACAGCAGATTAGACAGACTTCTCAAGCTCAAATGGAACATTCACCAATATAGAACACATTTTGGGCCAAAACACACCTTAATACATTTAAAAGAATAGAAATCATACAACGTCTGCTTTCAGACCATAAAGGAATTAAACTAGAAATCATTAACAGATAGTAGCTGCAAAATCCTCAAATACATAGAGAGTAAACAACACACTTCTAAATAACACATAGGTCAATGGAAAAGTCTCAAGAGAAATTAAAATAATTATTTTTAAGGAAATGAAAATGAAAATACAACTTATCAAAATTTCTGGAATGCAGTGAAAATAGTGCTTAAAGGAAAATTTATGGCATTTAATGCATATATTAAAAAAAGAGAAAGACCTAAAATCAGTCATCTGAGCTTCCACCTTTGGAAGTTAGAAAAAGAAGTGCAAATTAAATCTCAAGTAAACAGAAGAAAAGATATAATGTTAAGGCTGACTTACCTTGATCTAGCAGTTCTCGATGTGTCCAACAGCCATCACTGTGTTTCCCTCCAAAATTTAAAATATCCAGGAGGCTCTGTGAATTCCCTGAGGTGGCTACCCCAGGACACGGTCTGTTAATGCTGGGAAACAGGTGTGGGTAGTCCTTTTTCTTCTACATGATGATATTAGATATGGAGAAAATCGTGGATAGGAATAGAGGAAAGGATAAAAAGGCCAGGGTGGGGGGATACAAATAGAATTTTAAAAAGAGCTAAAGAAATGTATTTTTTATGCAGTACCACACACATACGCTTATATTTTTTTACAAGGTATTCAATTGAATACAATTACAATTGAGATAAATTGCATTATCTACTTGACTTTTCTACAACTCAAATAATAAGTGAAGTGTAATCCCAAAGGGAGAGAGAGACACTGCTTTCTAACATAAATGCTTTCTCAATTTGAAAACTAGTAATGCTCACAAGTGTAATAAACTCCAAGAATCAGGTGATCCTTTAACAATTGTTAGCAACCTGTGGGTTCCATTTATTTTTCCCTTCAAGAATGCTGGTGTGTGGAAAACAAGTTATTTTCAACCATTCATTTAAGTCTAGCTAAATTCAACAGACAAGGGGAATTAGGATTACCTCTAATTCTTCTAATAAAAACAAAACACAAAAGCAGTTGTTATTGATAATTTGTAATAAGTAACATGTTATTAATGGGCTGTTGGTTGATTTTATCTAGTAGCGATTAGGTAGGTGTGTTTTGTTGTTGTTGTTCGTTTGTTTTAATTCCATGTTACTTCAGGAAGGGTGGGTGGATAACTTGGTTTTTGATGAGGACAGGAAGATTTTTACATCTCATTTCACTGGTAATCCTTTTCTTCTGAACTTTGGACTTCTAGGTGCTTATTTAAAAAATATGTTGCTACTGCCATCTGTTGGATGGAATGTAAGAGCTAATTAGACACAGGGACCTTTTAAACAACCAAATATCTGTCCTTTCCTTTTAACTTCAGCTTGCCTCCCAAAGGAAAGATTCTGCCTTTACTCTGTAGATGTGAGGCATGGCTGCTGACTTCCAGCCCTGGAGCCTAATTTATTTAGCGAACATCTTCTATTGTGGTGGGATGCTTTCTCTTCAGAAGTTTAAATTCTTTCTGCTGAAGAGAGAGTGTGAGGTTTTTATCTTCTCAGTAAGAAGGCAGGCTTGTGGAGGAGGGGCTGCTGTATGTGAGTATTTTTAGGAACAACCATATTTTTAACACAGGGTAGTAGAACCTACACTTGACTAATGGCAGAGGAATCAGTCAAAGTTCCATTGTTAGATTGTCCTGCATTTTTGAAGCCAGTGATTTTACTTCTCTGGCTTCAGTTTTCTCAGCCATAAGATGAGATGGCTGGACTAGAACTGAGAAAATGTTACAAGCTCAAGATCCACGTGGTTCTCTCTATGGAGTCACATTCAAAGAATGACAGTCACAACAGCAAATACAAATTTAAGAAGAAATGCCAATCTGCATCTCTTGAAAAGCATGAAAAAAGAACCAATCCATGGGAAACACATCTTACTCCATGCCCCGTTTCTCTCCTCCTCAAATCTTATTTTCCTATTTTCCACATGCTCTGATGGCCCACCATTCTTCTGTCATCACCCCTCCCCACACCTTCTCCAAGCGTGGCTGTTTTCTCTCTCCTTCCCATTCTCACTCTTGTTCAGCCTCTTTCTTAGTCCTTACCTTCTCATCTAGCCCCTCAGATATTTCTCTTCCCATTCTCAAATTCTGAATGACAAAGTTCCAAGAACCAGTCTTGGAGAAATAGCCTCTTCTCTGAGGTGGGGACAGGTGGAGAAGCTGAATGAGGTGAAACACATTTCATATAGGTCTTGGGAGAAAGGAGCGGTTGGAAACTCATACACATCACCAAGCACCCACCCACCAAGAGCTTTCAACCCTGTGCATGATATGACCACAGCACCAATAGCAGAATTACCTGGTTAAAAACTGCATGATAGAAGTTGTTTCCCTTGGATTGGAGATTTCTGAACGTAGAGGCTATTTTATTCCTTCCTCTTGCATTACTGAAGAAAGAAAGATTGGGGTCATTATAGAACTCATTTCTAATTTTCTTTCCTGAAATTTGATGTCCAGAAAACCAAGAGTTTATTCACTTTCTCCTGTTCTCCTCTCTTCACTCAATTAGTCAGTTATTCCATTCATTTATACCAGATCAGGGAAGGGGACCATTTAGGAGAAATTCCTTTAAGGTTTCTTCTCTGAGGATGAAGTCTTGGTTGAGACTTCAGTGGGCATTGCCAGAATGAGAGCCTGAGAGTGGGACTGTACTTCACTCAGGGCTAATTCTCCAGCAGACCAATCTCGAGGTTGTCCTCAAAACCTTCCCTGGGGTAGGTGGGCTCTCATGGCCCTTTACTGCCACTCATCTGCTCTCTGCCCACCCTCCTCTTCTGGGTGTGCTGAGATTTGCTATGGAGGAAGGGAGTGCAGCCAGCCTGCACTCAAACTTTCACAGAAATGAAAAACAGTTTCTCCTTACAAAAAGTTTGGGGAGCTACCTAGACTTGTCTCTTACCAGTGCTGTCAGTGAAGAGAGGGTTCAGAGGACTCCAGGCGGTGGCGATGGAAGGGAATGGCCAGTGGTGTAACCAGAATGAGGCCCACCCTAGAGGAGGTCTGCAGAAGAGAGATCTTGTTTGTCATCCACAGAGAGTAACAGCAAGTTCTGCATTTGGTGATGATGATTCATTCATTTCCTCAGTAGAGGTTTGGGAGGATTATAGCTGGAATTTGAAAAAGTCATTTCTATATCTGGAGTGACTCTGAGTGATCAGCATGTACTGTTTTGTCATCTTTGGTAATATCACCAACAACACTGTACTGAGAAAACTGTAAAATGGAGCTGTCACATTAAAAAAGAAATTATCCAAACAGAACTCCAAACTATTATAACAAAGCTCTACCACCACCAGCCTCCTTAGGTTAAGTGTACAGGCAATATATACATACATATATATATATATATGTATATGTATATATACACATACATGTGCACACACATGTATATGTTTATTTGTATGCATGTGTATGTATATATATATGTATGTGCATGTATGCATATGTGTGTATGTATGTATGTATGTGTATATATATATATATATATATATATATATATATATATATATATGCTTTTTCTGAGCATTCATGCTTTGGACGACATAATAAAGCAATGAGCAATGCCCTATTCCCAGCCTCCAGACCTAGTGCATGTCTCCAAACAGTGGCTGGGTGGGGAGGATGCTTTAAGGATGTCCCATATGTCAACAATGTCCTCTCCAGCTTTGCTTGAGGAAGAGGATGAACATTTCTTTGACAATTTGACAGCATAGAAAATGAGCCTGCTGGGAACCGAGTCCATCCACTCCAAGTCATATTGCCTCTGCTGGTGCCAGAGCATCTCTGTCACTCACAGTCTTCATGGCGTAGAACACATCACTAGTGCAAAAGCTCATCAGGTCCTTCCCCTGGGATGGATGGCTCTAAATCCATGCCCAGAGGAGTGTGGCTTTTTTGTTTCTAGTATCTTCTGTACTGGAGGAGCAGTTATTGAGGGCTAGTCTGTGGAGATAATCATCTTCCAGCACATGGAGGCAGTTCTACACTGCTAGAGCTTGAGAAGCCAGAAGCGTCCTTGAGGCTGTGCTGCCCTCTAGTGCCATCCCTGTGCAAAGATGCCTGGTTTGTAGGAACTGACGGCACTGGCATGTGGTGCCTGGATGGACCTGGGCACTGTGGGTGCAGAGTAGCCACCCCATCCATGGATCTACGCTGTTAGGGGATACCTTGGCAGGAGATGGGGGACAACCTGAAGTATTCAGGCACTCCAGTGCCTTTAAAACACTATTATGGGATGGAATATAATATAATATTTTAATATGGGCGAGGGAGGTAGGGTTTTAATGGATTAAATGAGGATTTTGACTTGAAGTCTATGGAATTCTCTTTTGTGTATGTATGTATGTATTTTTACTGAGGTATATAACATTATATGTCACTGGTATGACACAACAGTATATTAGTTTCAGTATCATGGTTTGAATACTTTGCAAAATGATGACCACAATACGCTTAGTTAACATCCATCATCATACATAGTTACAAAAAATTTTTTCCTTGTGGTGAGAACTTTTAAGACCTACTCTCTTAGCAACTTTCAAATATGCAAAACTGTATTATTAACTGTAGTCACCATGCTGTGCATTACATCCTCATGACATTTATTTTATAACTGGAAGTTTATATCTTTTGACCTCCTTCCCCCACCCCCTCACCCTGCCTCTGGCAACCACCAATCTGTTCTCTGTATCTATGAGGTTTTTGTTTTGTTTTGCTTTAGATTCCGCACATAAGTGAGATCATATGGTATTTGTCTTCCTCTGACTTTTTCCACTTAGCATAATGCTCTCAAAGTCCTCCATGTTGTTGGAAGTGGAAGGATTTCTTTCTTTCTCATGGTTGAATAACACCTATATCTCTATCTATCTATCTATCTATCTATCTATCTATCTATCTATCTATCTATCATCTATCTATCTATCCATCCCACATTTTCTTCATCCCTTCAGCCATTGATGGACACTTAGGTTGTTTCTACATCTTGGCTATTGCAAATAATGCTACAATGAACATGGAGGGATGAATATATCTTTTAAAATCAGTATTTTTGTTATGTAGAATTGAAATTGCTGGATAATATGGTAGTTTTATATTTAATTTTTTGAGGAACCTCCACAGTTTTTTCCATAGTGGCTGCACAAATGTACATTCCCACCAACAGTGCACAAGGGTTCCCTTTATTCTACATCCTCACCAACACTTGTTATTTTTTGTCTTTTTGATAATAGCCATTCTAACAGGTGTGAGGTGACATCTCATTTTGGTTTTGATTTGCATTTCCCTGATAATTAGTGATGTTGAGCATCTTTCCATGTGTCTATGGTCTAGCTGTATGTCTTCTTTGGAAAAATATCTATTCATATCTTCCACCCATTTTTAAATTGAATTGTTTGTTTTTTTGCTATTTGAATTGTATGACTTCTTTATATATTTTGGATATTTATCCCTTAACATATACATGATATGCAAATACTTTCTCCCATTCGGTAGGCTGCCTTTTTGTTTTGTTTTCTTTATTGGGCAGAATCTTTTTAGGTTGATGTGGTGCCACTTGTTTATTTTGGCTTTTGTTGCCTTTGCTTTCGGTGTCAAATTCAAAAACTCTTCACCAAGATTGATGTCAAGGAGCTTACTGCCTATGTTTTCTTCTGGGAGTTTTATGGTTTCAGGTCTTACATTCAAGTCCTTAATCCATTTTAAGTTAACTTTTATGTATGGTGTGAGACAGTGGTCCAGTTTCATTCTTTTGCAGGTAGCTGTCTGGTTTTTTTTAACATCATTTATTAAAGAAGCTATCTTTTCCCCATTGTATATTCTTGGCTCCTTTGTCTTAAATTAATTGACCATATATATGTGGGTTTATTTCTGGGCTCTCTATTCTACTTATGGAATCCTCTTTTAGATTATATCTCATTGTAATATTTTTTAAACTACAATTAATCAGATTTCTCTATTAAAATTGCCTACAGGTTAACTTTGAGTTTATCAGAAGTCCGTATTTTTCTACTTTGACAAGGCCTGGTGACCACTCTAAGAACAGAGTTATAGTCATCACCAACAAGTCATCACCAGTAAGGCAGAAGCTGAGACATGAATGATAGTCACTACAGGAACGTGATAGCTGCCACTCACGGAGCCTTTCTAATTGCTGTGCTGAGTGCACGTGGTTATCACATTTATATCCCAATACAATTCATGGGACTGGGATTCCCATCCCCATTTTCAGAAAGAAAATTGAGACCCAAGAGAGGCTCACACGGCAGAACCAGGTTTGGATTCAGGTACTGTGATCCCAAAGCTTTGATCTATGATGGGGAGTTCTGCTCCTTCCTAGGGGTTCTAGCAAGCAGCTTATAGATTTCCCTCTATGGTGAGTGAGAGCTCCTACTTTATGGTACTAAATCAGTGACAGGCTCCAAATTCGTTTGGCAGATGTAGTTGTATCTACAAATGTAGTTCCTGACCTCATGAAACTTACAGACTTGTTTGTCTAATGGTAGAGACACACACTGATGTAAAATAATAACTATTTATTAATCATTTACTATTACTCAATAAACAATATTGCTCTATTATACCATAACTGATTTCTTTATTTCTATGTCTGAAATCAAATAAATATATTTCCCTGAATCCTGAGAGATAACAACTTAAATAGTACTTTCCTTATTAACTTATCCATCATTCATTCATACATTCAGCAAATATTTGTTGATTTTGACTTAGTCTCAAGTACCTTTGCTAAAGATTAAAGGCCATAGAGAGATATTAAAAATCAAGCATTACTTCTTCTCCAAAGGTGTTCAGAGTCTAGCTGCGGGAGAACATCTACACAGAGCATTGCAATTGGCCCTCTGTATCCACAGGTTCCTCATTCATGAATTCAATCAACCACAGATCAAAAATGTCTAAAAAAAAATCCCAGAAAGCAAAACTTGAATATGCTGTATGCCAGCAACTACTAACATAGCATGTACATTGTATTTACAACAATTAGATAGCATTTACACTGTATTAGGTATTATCAATAATCTAGAGATAATTTAAAGTATATGGGAGGGACTTCCCTGGTGGCACAGTAGTTAAGAATCCACCTGCCAGTGCAGGGGACACAGGTTTGATTCCTGGTCCGGGAAGATCCCACATGCCACAGAGCAACTAAGCCCGTGTGCCACAAATACTGAGCCTGCGCTCTACAGCCTGTGAGCCACAACTAATGAGCCTGCGTGCCACAACTACAGAAGCCTGGGTGCCTAGAGAATGTGCTCCACAACAAGTGAAGCCACTGCAAAGAGAAGCCCACTCACTGCAACAAAGAGTAGCCCCCGCTCGCCACAACTAGAGAAAGCCCGCGCACAGCAACAAAGACTCAATGCAGCCAAAAATTTTAAAAAATAAAATAAAATAAAATAAAGTATACGGGAGGGACTTCCATGGCGGTCCAGTGGTTAAGACTCCGCACTTCCACTACAGGGGGCGAGGGTTAGATCCCTGCTTGAGGAACTAAGATCCTGTGTGCCAGGTGGCACGGCCAAAATAAATAAATAAATAAATAAAGTATAGGGAAGGGTGTGAGTAGGTTATATGCAAATACTATGCCATTTGATATAAGGGCCCTGAGCATCTGTGGATTTTGGTATGAACGAGAGCTCCTGGAACCAATCCCCCAGGAATACCGAGGGACGACTGTATAACATAAGGGAGAGTAAGCAAGTGTTGTGGAAGAGTTTGTGAGAGAATGAGCTCTCCCTGGAGAATCACAGAGGTCTGGATAAATGGGCAGGGTTGATGAGCTGGTGGAGAGAACATTCCAGATGAACAAAGGAAGCTTGGACTTGTGTGGGACTTGGGGATGTTAGTGGAGGGGAAGAGCTGGAGCAAGGTTAAAGAGGCAAGCTAAGGCCAGGTCATAGAAGGCTCGAGCACCAGGGTAGATGGCTTAGGCTGAATTCAGTAGGAGTGTGGTCCATGAAAGCTTTTATAGCAAGGGAAATCCATGACACGGGGTTAGTGGGAGAAGCATGCTCTTTAGAGTCAGACAGATCCAGGCTAGAGTATTTTAGTGGTGTCCACTGATAAGTTGCTCTCTCCCTCAGTTCCCATGTCTGTAACTTGAAGGAAATGATGCCCGCTTTGTGGTCTTGTTTGGAGAACTCAGTGCAATCACGGGTGCAGAGTGTCCATTGGGGGGGCCTGACCCATGGGGACACTCTGTAGACGGAGCATTCTGATGGGGTTAGGAGACTAGTGCTCTGGGAAGCCTCATTGTCAAGGTGGGTGGTGGAGGTTGGCAACCTGGTTAACAGAACTACAATGGTCCTGGAGGCACCTGAGGCCTGCAGGCAGTGGCAGTGGAAACGGAACCCAAGCAGGGACAGCTCTGAGAAACAAGGAAGGATGGATGGAAACTGAAGTTTGATGGGAGGTGTGGTTGTAGGGTGAGGGGGCTGTGGAAGCAGATGTGACCAAAAAGGATTCTGGGGCTGCCTTCCCAGCAGCACTGAGCTCAACGGAGTCACAGGGGGGCCATGAGCCTAGAATAGTCCTTCTGTGGAGCTGGACTTTTTCTTTGAAGCCAGAGCAAATTCCAGGAGTTCTTATTTTCACACAAGCTTCTGATATCTGATGCCAGATTTATAGCTTGAGGTGGCAAAGGATTTTTGGTTTTCCTTAGGGCTCAAACCACACAGGGCTGCTTGGCTTCCTCCCATGAAGCCAGGTTGGCCAGAAAACTATCCTTTGTTTTGCTTTGAATGGAAGGCATGCTACTTTGTGGCTCTTGACATTTACTTTACCCTGAAAGCAGAGCTTTATCTTGGCACACAGCGGTGGTGGGAGCAGTATTGGAAAGACAGCCCTCAGCAGGCATATTTTCCACTTTTGGCTATTAGTCCTCAGTTTCAAACACTTTTATCCCTGGTGGCACTCTTTACAACCATGCTTGAAAAACAATTAGGGAACAAAATTCACTCATGATGACTGAACTGTGAGGAGATGGGTGCTTGTAACCACTTCCCCCAGCGAAACCAAGCGTGCATCTACCATGTGAAAACTGTATCACAAAGGAAGATGAAAGTTGAAACTAGGCTAATGAATCTGATAAAGGAAGAATTGTTTTAATTATTGGTTCATTCATTGTCTTAAATTGTTTGATGTTGCAGAATAACACCGCTATGAACATCAGATATGCGCCTCTATTCTGGGGGTTTCACAAGGGGCCTTTGGGCGTTCTGGTGACGAGAAGGCCATGATGAAAAGACTCAGAAATTCATGCTTCTTAAACCGGAAACCGCTTTGTGGGCTTCCAGACCCCATGTAAACACTTCTGCATTTTCACCAGCAGATGTCACTGTTTACACATAAAATGGAAACAGAGGTGGGTACCAGGAAGGAAGTTAGGACTAACACTGATAAGGACCTCAGAGAGGTGGGAGACCAGACGCCACCACAGGGCTATTGAGATGGATTAGAAGATCCTGGTCTGTTTAGGAAAACTTGACCTTACTCAAACTGGGTTATCATTGGCCACCTGCCTCCCAAATGTGAATACCCAAGAGTGTTTAAATATTGCAAAGGGTCTGCATTGGAAAACAGTTAAGGTTCCTTCCAAAGCTGAGTTCCTTTGATATTCTCAAAGTGCTCTGAGGCTAAAGATATCTTGGCTTTAAAGGAGACCCCAGTTAAAATGTTGGTTCCTGTCTTGCCCAAACCTGAGGATATAGGGTATAAAATCACTGAGCAAACATTGGTCCTGTTTTTGAGATGCAGCAATGGCAGCAGCAGCTGATATTTCAGAGGCTTTCAGAGGATGACAGTTTGAGTTTTCCCCCTGGATTCAGATGCTATTTTTGCTGCTTGCTAGCTGACAGTGAGTGCTTATATACTGGGAAGTACTAACACAACAGAGGTTTCATAGCAAAATGGTTCCAAGAACCAAAACTACTTCAGAGGGACAAGCACATCTGTTGAATTTGGCATCCAGTAGGGAGAAAGAGAAAACTGAAAAGAAGCTATCGGTTACCAGATCTTAAGTTTAAGTTGATTGCAAAATCAAATAAGATGCCATTCATGAAAGTACCTTGTGTTCTGCTGCATATGCACTCTATTGAATAAGGCATTATAATTTAGCAGCACTAAGTGAGAGCTCCAAAAATATCCCTTTGGACCTTCTTTATAAACATATGAAGTCCATGACAGCATCTGTCATGTGGTATATGTACTGTGGGGAAAATTGTACACTGTTAGTCATGCAGGATTTATCTGTAAAACTCTCCTTGCCTTTTGACCATGATGACGATGATAATGATGACTGTGATAATTGTTTCCTAATTGCTTCATCTAGCAGATGACCCATCAGTCCCTACATGCTAAGAGCTGCCCTGGTTTGGGTTGCATGGGTGCATGACATGCCAGTCCTTCTATTACATGCAGCTTCATCCATAAGGCTCATCCCACCTCTCAGAACGCTGAGTCACAGATCCAACTGCTTCTGGTCTGAGGATTTCTTTAACACCCCCATCACACCCTAGATATTGGTTGCATGAAACTTGCCTTACAGAAGAGATTGGGCATGCCAATTCTCTTGGAGCCCAGTACTGGCGGACCTAGGGACACACAATGTAGGAAAACTCACATTTAGGAAAGTGTCAATCCATTCTACCTGGCTCTAGTCCTTGCTACTATTAATATAAAGAGGTAAACTTTATTGATCAGACATGTCAGACATTGTGCTTTACATACATTAATCTTTATTGTGAGATAGACATTATTATCCCCGCTCCTAATTATACAGAAGAGAACACTGAGGCTAAGAGAGGTTAAACAACCTGCCTAACAGCACACACTAATAAGTGACAGAGCCAAGACTCGAAGGAAGATCATTTGTCTCTGAAGACCTTATACTTAAGCCCTAACAGTATACAAACAGTATAGGAACTGTTCATATTCATAACATGGCTTTGGGTCATTATTCAGGTTTGCTGATTCCTACAAGGGCTGTAGAATCCTCTCCCCCAGTCCCTTCCCCTTCCTACCTGCAATAGCTTTACTGAGCAAAGGTATTCATCTTCAACTGCTGAAAGGGAGGCCCTTAGTAGGTATTCAATAGATGCTTGTTGAATGAATGCATGCCTGCACGTTTTCTGTGGGCCACCAAAGAGTCTTCACCCAGTTGGAGGCTCATGAGTGAGGCATGGGTGGCTCTTGTTGTGCAGATAAATCCCCCAAGCAGTACAGATCACCACTTCGAAGGCTCATTGCTCTCCATTGAGTTAAAGTAGCCAAGTTTCATGTCTTCAGGAACCAGTTCATTTTATTAAATTGCATGTATAAATAAGGAATATTTAGGAAGAAAGATAACTAGAAATGCCATTCTTCTCCCTGGTGTGGCATGTTATTTTTTCTTTTTATTATTAAAATATAGTTGACACACAGCATTATGTTAGTTCAGGTGTAATGCATAGTGATTTGATTTGACATTTACATACATTATGAAATAATCACCACCATAAGTCTAGTAACCATCTTTCCCCGTATAGAGTTATTACAATATCATTGACCATATGCTTTATGCTGTTTATTACATCCCTGTGGCTTATTTTATAACTAGACATTTGTACCTCTTAATCCCCATCACCTGTTTCACCCCCCACTTCCAATTCCTTTCCCTTTTGAATCACCCATTTGTTCTCTGTATCTATGAGTCTGTTTTTGTTTTGATTCATTTGCTTGTTTATTTTGTTTTTTCAATTCCACATATAAATGAAATCATACAAAATTTGTCTTTCTCCATCTGACTTATTTCACTTAGCATAATACCTCTAGATCCATCCATGTTGTCACAGATAGCAAGATTTCATTTTTTAAAAAAATATTTATTTATTATTTTTGGCTGTGTCAGGTCTTAGTTGTGGCATGAAGGATCTTTCATTGTGGCATGTGAGCTCTTCATTCCAGCGCACAGGCTTCTCTCTAGTTGTGGTGCGCAGGCTCCAGAGCATGTGAGCTCAGTAGTTGCGGAGCACAGGGAAGGTGGATTCATAACCACTGGACCACCAGGAAAGTCCCTCACTTTTTTTTTAGGGCTGAGTAATACTCCATTGTATATGTATACCACATCTTCTTTATCCATTCATCTGTTGATGGACATTTAGGTTGCTTCCATATCTTGGCCATTGTAAATAATGCTGCTATGAACATAGGGGTGCACGTATCTTTTTAAATAGGTTTTTGTTTTCTTCGGGTAAATACCCAGAAGTGAAATTGCTGGATCATATGGCAGCTCTGTTTTTAATATCCATACTATTTTCCACAGTGGCTGCACCAATTTACATTCCCACCAACAGTGAACAAGGGTTCCCTTTTCTCCACATCCTCACCAACATTTGATGATGATTTTTGATGATAGCCATTCTGAGGTAATATCTTATTGTGGTCTTGATTTGCACTTTCCTGATGATTAGTGATGTTGAGCGTCTTTGCATGTGCCTGTTAACCATCTGTATGTCTTCTTTGGAAGAAGGTCTATTTATGTCCTCTGCCAATTTTAAAATACAGTTGTTTGGGTTTTTGATGTTGAATTGCATGAGTTCTTTGTATAGTTTTGATATTAATCCCTTATTAGATATATCTTTTGCAAATATCTTCTCCCATTGAGTAGGTGGTCTTTTCATTTTGTTAATAGTTTCCTTCGCAGTGCAAAACTTTTTAGTTTGGTGTAATCCCATTTGTTTATTTTTGCTTTTGTTTCCCTTGTCTGAAGAAACATACTTAAAAAAATATGGCTAAGACTGATGTCAAAGAGCATGCTGCCTGTGTTTTCTTCTAGGAGTTTTAAGGTGTCTCATCTTACATTTAAGTCTTTGAAGCATTTTTTTTTTATAAATTTATTTACTTTATTATCTTATTTAATTTATTTATTGTTTCTGGCTGCGTTGGGTCTTTGTTGCTGTGCATTGGCTTTCTCTCTAGTTGAGGCGACGAGCGAGGGCTACTCTTCGTTGTGGTGTACCAGCTTCTCATTGCAGTGGCTTCTCTTGTTGTGGAGCACAGGCTCTAGATGTGCGGGCTTCAGTAGTTGTGGCATGTGGGCTCGGTAGTTGTGGCTCGTGGGCTCTACAGTGCAGGCTCAGTAATTGTGGTGCACGGGCTTAGCTGCTCCATGGCATGTGGGATCTTCCCGGACCAGGGTTTGAACCTGTGTCCCCTGCACTGGCAGGCGGATTCTCAGCCACTGCGCCACCAGGGAAGCCCTGAAGCATTTTTTAGTTTATTTTTGTATATGGTGTGAGAATGTAGTCCAGGTTGAGTCTTTTGCATGTAGCTGTACAGTTTTCCCAACACCAATTATTGAAAAGGCTGTCTTTTCCTCATTATGTATTCTTGCCTCCTTTGTCATAGATTAATTGACCATATAAATGTGAGTTCATTTCTGGGCTCTCTATTCTGTTCCACTGATCTCTGTGTCTGTTTCTGTGCCAGTACCACACTGTTTTGATTAGTGTAACTTCATTGCATATTTCAAAATCATGAAATGTGACAGCTTTGTTCTTTCTCAAGATTGCTTTGGCTACTCAGGGTCTTTTGTGTTTCCACAAAAATTTTAGAATTATTTATTCTGGTGAAAAAATGTCATTGGTATTTTGATAGAGATTGCATTGAATCTGTAGATGGCCTTAGGTAGTGTGGTCATTTTAACAATATTAATTCTTCCATTCCATGAGTATGGTATATCTTTCCATTTGTTTGTGTTGTCTTCAATTTCTTTCATCTGTGTCTTTACCCTCCTTGTTTAGATTTTATTCGTTCTCATTTTGATAGTTTGTTATCAGTGTATTGAAACACAACAGATTTCTGTATATTAATTGTGTATCCTGTAACTTTACTGAATTCACTTATTAGTTCTCATAGTTTTTTGGTGGTGTCTTTAGGATTTTCTATGTATGGTATCATGTCATTTGCAAATAGTGATAGTGTTACTTATTTCTTTCCAGTTTGGATTCCTTTTATTTCTTTTTCTTGTCTGATTGCTGTAGGTAGGACTTCCAATACTATGTTGAATAAAAGTGATGAGAGTGGGCATCTACATCTTATTCCTAATCTTAGAAGAAATGCTTTCATCTTTTTGCCATTGGGTATGATGTTGCCTGTGGGTTTGTTATATGTGGCTTTTATTATGTTGAGGTATGTTCCCTCTATACTCACTTTTTGAGAGTTTTTATCATAAATGTGTGCTGAATTTTGTCAGCTTTTTTTGCATCTATTGAGGTGATCGTATGATTTTTATTCTTCAATTTATTAATGTGGTGTATCACATTGATTGATTTGCAAGTATTGAACCATCCTTGCATCCCTAGGATAAATCCCACTTGATCATGGTATAAGATCCTTTTGATGTATTGTTGAATTTGGTTTGCTATTACTTTGTTGAGGATTTTTGCATCTACATTCATCAGTGATATTGATGTCAACATCTCCACCTCTGTGCACCAGTGCCAAATCAAGTCTTGGAGACAGAGTTTTGGGTGAAGTAGAAAAGAATATCTTTATTGCTTTGCCAGGCAAAGGGAAACACGGCAGGCTCCTGCCCTTGAAACCTATGTGTCCCAACCCAGGGAGTTTGGTGAGGAGTTTTATGACAGTGATTCAAGGGTGGGGTTGCTGATAAGATTAGGGTGTGTGCAGGGCCTTCACTCCTCTAATTGGTCTCAGGTAATCTTTTTGATGAGCTTCTCTGGTTCCTTTAATCTTGCCTCAGATGTTTTCTTGGCTGCTCCTCCCTTGATTAACAACTGTTCTTATCTGCCCTTTGGAACTCAGGGAAGGTCATGGAGGCTGGGGTCTGTTCCCTACAAATAAGAAAACAGGGAATAGAAAGGCTTCCATGACCAGGAGCCCCACATGGTTCTGGTTGGTTTCAATATTGGCCTGAAATTCTCTGTTTTTTTTTGTGGTGTCTTCATCTCATTTTGGTATCAGGACAATGCCAGTTTCATAGAATGAGTTCAGAAGCATTCTTTTCTCTTCAATTTTTTGGAATATTTTGAGAAGGATAGGCATTAATTCTTTAAATGTTTGGCATAACTCATTTGTGAAGCCATCTGGTTCTGGACTTTTGTTTGTTGGGAGTTTTCTAAATTACTGATTCAATTTCATTACTGGTAATTTGTCTGTTCATATTTTCTGTTTCTTCCTGATTCAGTTTTGTCAGATCATATGTTTAAAGGAATTTATCCATTTTTTCTAGGTTGTCCATTTAATTGGTGTATAAGTGCTTGTAGTAATCTCTTACGATCCTTTATATGTCTGTGGTGTCTGTTATTACATCTCTTCCTTCATTTCTGATTTTATTTATTTGGGCCCTCTCTCCCTTTTTCTTGATGAGTCTGGCTAAAGTTTTATTAATTTTGTTTATCTTTTCAAAGAACCATCTCTTAGTTTCATTGATCTTTTCTATCGTTTTTTAGTCCATATTTTATTTATTTCTGCTCTTGCCTTTGTTATTTCTTTCCTTCTACTAGTTTTAGATTTTGTTTGTTCTTTTATTCTAGTTCTTTTAGGCAGAAAGTTATATGTTTTAATTGAGATTTTTCTTATTTCCTGAGGTAGGTTTGTATCACTATAAACTCTCCTGTTAGTACTACTTTTACTTCATACCATAGATTTTGGATCATTGTGTTTCCATTTTCATTTCTCTTTGGGTATTTTAAAATTTCCTCTTTGATTTCTTCAGTGACCCATTGGGTGTTTAATAGCATATTATTTAGACTCCACATGTTTGTGTTTTTTAATAGTTTTTTTCTTGTAGTTTAATTCTAGTGTCATACTGCTGTGGTCAGAAAAGATGTTGCTATGATTTTAATCTTCTTAAACTTATTAAGACTTTTTTTGTGGCCTAACATGTGATCTATCATGAAGAATGTTCCATGTGCACTTGAAAATACTGTACATTCTGCTGTTTGTGGATGAAATACTCTGTCTATATATCTATTAATTCCATTTGATCCAATAGGCCTGTGTTTCCTTATTGATTTTCTGTCTGGGTGATCTATTCATTCATGTATGTGGGGTCCCCTACTATTATTATATTACTGTTAACTTCTCCTTTTATGTTTCTTAATATTAGCTTTATGTATTTAGGTGTTCCTTTGTTGAGTGAATATATGATTACAATTGTTATGTCTTCTTGTTTGAGTGATTCCTTTATCAATATGTAGTGTTCATCTTTGTCTCTTGTTGCAGTCTTTGTTTTAAAGTCTATTTTGTCTGATATAAGTATTGCCACCTCAGCTTTTTTTGTATTTCCACTTGCATGGAATACCTTTTTCCATCCTCTCGCTGTCAGTCTGTGTGTGTCTTTAGATCTGAAGTGAGTCTCTTGTAGGCAGCATAGATTTGAATCTTTTTAAAATTCATTTAGCTACTCTATGTCTTTTGACTGGAGCGTTTAGTCCATTTACACTTAAATAAATTATTGACAGGTATGCACTTATTGCCATTTTGTTAATTGCTTTCTCATTGGTGTAGTTATTTTTGTTCCTTTCTTCTTTTGTTCTCTTCCCTTGTGATCGATGACTTTCTGTAATGTTATGTTTGGATTCCTTTCTCTTTTTTGTGTGTGTATCTATTATAGGTTTTTGGTTTGTGGTTATCATGAGGTTCATGTGTAACAGCATAAACATATATGTGATTATTTTAAGTTGATGATCTTTTCAGTTTGAATGCATTCTGACAACCTTACATTTTTACTCCAACCCCTCCCCCCCCAATTTAATGTTTTTGACATCATATTGTACATCTTTTTGTTTTGTGGCTATTGATGATTTTACTACTATTGTCTTTTAGTCTTCCTACTAGCTACTTTTTTAAAATTAATTTATTTATTTATGGCTGTGTTGGGTCTTCGTTTCTGCGCAAGGGCTTTCTCTAATTGAGGCAAGTGGGGGCCACTCTTCATCGGCCTGGGCCACACAGCCAACTACCTCTCATTATCGTGGCCTCTCTTGTTGCGGAGCACAGGCTCCAGACGCGCAGGCTCAGTAATTGTGGCTCACAGGCCTAGTTGCTCCGCAGCACATGGGATCTTCCCAGACCAGGGCTCGAACCCATGACCCCTGCATTGGCAGGCAGATTCTCAACCACTGCTCCACCAGGGAAGCACCCCTACTAGCTTTTTATTTTTACTGTATGTTTTCTTAATTTTCATATTTCTGGTTGTAGGCTTTTCTTTTCTGCTTAGAAAAATCCCTTTAACATTTCTTGTAGATTCAATTTAGTGGTACTGAACTCGTTTAGCTTTTGCTTGTCTGTTAAACTCTTTTTCTTCTTCAAATCTGAATGATAACCTTGCTAGGTAGAGTATTCTTTTTGTAAGTTTTTTTTCCTTTCATCACTTTGAATATATCATGCCACTCTCCTCTTGCCTGCAAAGTTTCTGCTGAGAAGTCATGTGATAGTCTTAGGGGAGTTCCTTTGTATGTAACTAGTTGCTTTTCTCTTGCTGCTTTTGAGATTCTCTCTTTATCTTTAATTTTTGTCATTTTAATTTTAATGTGTCTTGATGTGGACCTCTTTGGTTCATCTCTTTTTTTTTAATTTATTTTTTTTGGCCATCACCTGGCATATGCGATCTTAGTTCCCCGACCAGGGATTGAACTCGCACCCCCTGCAATGGAAGCATGGAGTCTTAACCCCTGGACCACCAGGGAAGTCCCTGGTTCATATTTTTTGGACTCTCTGTGCTTCCTGGACTTATATGTCTGTTTCCTTCCCCAGGTTAGAAAAGTTTTTAACTATTATTTCTTCAAATAAATTCTCCCTCTTTTTCTTTGTCTTGTCCTTCTAGGATCCCTGTAATGTGAGTGTTAGTATGCTTGATGTTTTTCCAGAAGTCTTTTTTCTGTTCAGCTTGGGTGATTTCCACTACTCTGTCTTCCCATTTGCTGATCTGTTCTTCTGTATCATCTAATCTACTGTTGATTCCTTTTAGTGTATTTTTATATCATTTATTGTATTCTTTAGCTCTGTTTGGGTCTTCTTTCTATTTTCTACTTTTTGCTGACATTCTCACTGTGTTCATCTGTTTTTCTCCTGAGTTTTTTGAGCATCTTTATGATCATTATCTTGAACCCTTAACAGGCAGATTTCTTATCTCCACTTAATTTAGTTCTTTTTTTCTGAGGTTTTGTCTCTTCATTTTGCCCAGTTCTCTGTGTTTATTTCTAGGTGTTAGGTTGGCCAGTTATGTTTCCCAATTTTGGAGAAATGACTTATGTAGGAAATATCTTATGGGACCCAGTAGCATGCTCCTCTCTGGTCACCAAACTATATGTTCTAGGGTGCTCCCTATGTGGGCTGCATGCCCCCTTCTGTTGTGGCAGGGCTGACTACTATGGGCACACTAGTAGGTAAGGCTTGCTACTCGCCTGGTTGGCAGTGGGGCTATGTGTCATGTGGTAGCTGCAGGCCTGCTGAAGAGTGCAATAGACTTCCCATGTAGTTGGCTGTGCGGCCCAGGATGGCACAGGGCATTTGCTGACCTGCTGGTGAACAAGGCTGTGTCTCCACATGGCTGTCTGCTTGACCTGGTAGGGGGACATGGGCTGGTGCCAACCTGCTGGAGGGTGGGGCTGGGTTCTCTGTGTGGTTCCTTATATACCCAGGGGGATTGAGGCTGGTGCAGCCTGCTGGTGGGCAGATAAACCTCTGGCACTTGAGGGAAGATTACAAAATGATGCTTGCCAGTGATGGTGTTATTATGGAAGAATGAGCTCCCCAAAATGGCTGCTGCCAGCATCTCCATCCCCAGGAGGCTCTCCAAGATCAGCAAGTGGGTCTGACCCAGGCTCCTTTCAAACTACTGCCTCTGTTCTGGGACTTAGACTGTGTAAGAATTTACATGTGCTCTTTAAGAGCAGAGGATCTGTTTCTTATAGCCCTGTCACTCTCCCAAACATAAGCCCCACTGGTTTTCAAAGCCAGATGTTCTGGGTGCTCATCTTCCCAATGCAGGACCCCTGGGCTAGAGAGCCTGATGTGGGGCTTGGACCCCTTGCTCTTTGGGCAGGACCTCTACTATTGTGATATTCCTCCAATTTGTGGGTCACTGACCCAGGGGTGTGGGTCCTGACGATATGTGTCTCCACCCCTCCTACTCATCTTGTTGCAGTTCCTTCTTTATATCTTTAGTTGTGGAAAATTTTTTTCTGCTAACCATCAGATTGTTCTCATGGATAGTTGCTTTATACATAGTTGTAATTTTGGTATGCTTGTGGAGAGGAGGTAGTTCAACGTCTTCCTACTCCACCTTTGAAAACAAGCTGGGATGCATTCTTAAGAGCAGATGTTCCCTCCAATCCCCTTTCCTTGCTGCATTTATATCATGGGAATTCATAGCCAGAAGCCTTCAACTTGCACTCCTCTACTCACTCCAGGGTTTCACTACAACTACCTGTAACCCCCAAAGTTCCCTCTACTAATCAGGTGCCCATCATACTTGCTCACCCCTTCAGACCTCTGGGAAAGTGACTTCTTATCCAATGTGGAAAGTCTTGTTTTTGATATAGTTCACTTCCTGAATCCTATGAGGAAGGATTCTTTCTTTTTAAGATTCCATTTCCTTGGAATGGAATTCCATTTCCATTGGAAGGTCACAGATATGTCTTTTCCTATTTGAATGTTAACACCCTTCTCACAGGCAGGTAAGGAGAAGCCCCTAATCTGATCCTGTCTCAGAGGAGCAGCACTCAGCATGTGATCAGGGAGTAATGTGAGTGGATTGATGGTCATCTTCATTTCCATGATTACCAGACCCTGCTGTTGGGAAAGGTTCACTGCTCTTCCATCCTGTGGTACTTAATGCTTTGTTAGTATAATCATCTGTTGGTACTGCAGAGGATTGGTTCCAGAACCCCCCATGGATACCAAAATCCATGAATGCTCGAGTCCCTTACAGTTGGCCCTCCATATCTGTGGGTTCTGCATCTGCAGATATGGAAGGCTGACTATATTTAATCAGTGTCAGCTAACACCTACAGGATGCAAAGATCATGTCAACTTTCTCCACAAAATGCTCATAATTTTCTAGTAAAACTATACCTCCAGGTTTTTGCTGGGAGCAGCCCTAAGGACAATAAAGACTTCCTAAAATTATGCATCTGATGTTATAAGTGTTCACTATTAGGCATATTTTCTATCTATCTATCTTGGAAGAAACATATTTTTACTTCTGTAAAGAAGTGAGGTGATCAGCCTCTTCTGCTCAGAGAGTGAGGAAAAGCTTATTTGCTCTGGATCTTAGTTTCCATGTTCTTATCGCAGGATGGCAATCTCATGCCCATGGGTTCTGTGACAACTGATGATGGAGCAGTAAGGGTTGATGATTGAGAAACTGGGCCTTCAAGTTAGACAGAACTGGATTGAAATTCAGCTCTAATCCTACATTTTCTACTGATTCACTCTCTGAATCTGCCAAGTGCCTGAATAGATCTGTACCTTAGTTTGCTCAACTGCAGAATGGGAAGAATAATGCCTACCTCTCAGGGTGGAGTAAAGAGTGAGACATATCAAGCCCAGCGGGGGTGCATGGTTAGTAGTCATATGCATTAGCACCAATTTTCTGGTTTTCACATTGGGTGGGTACGGGGAAGGGTGCAGAGTGCAAATGACAGAATCCCACAGTAAATCTGCATTTGGCATAATTAGTGAAAATGCAAGTTAAATATTTGACCAGAGATAAGAAATTTATGAGCATGAATACCACAGCTTTGATCACATAGCCTATGTGTGTAGTAAGAGGCAGCATTTCTTTTGTTTAAAACACTGTGTACTCAATTTGCATTCAAAGGAAGGTTGTGGAATCATCCAGGCCCACTGCAAACAAGAAATTGGGATGCCAGCAAAGCCAATGTTTTTGTGAGAATGTTGGGCTATTAATCATAAAATAGCAAAACAGGGCACTTTTATTTATAGCAAACTGTTGCTAGGGAGATAATAAGAACCCCTTTCAAAACTCTCATTTTTTTTTCTCCCACAGAGGAGTACTTGGCTTATACAACGATTTTTTAGATGAAACAAAAAACCCATACATGCATGAGCCCTGAGTGTTTGTGGTTTTTAGACCTTGCCATCAACCAGCCCCTGCAGGATGGGGAGGTGTGAAGCAACCCTGTGAAGGGAGACCAGGGTGTAGCTAGCTCCCTTTAATAGTGACTGGGTACGTGAAGCCCTGTTAGGTTGGAAATGAGTGAGTAGCCCCAGGAAAGCTCAGATGACCTTTTGCACCTTCCTCTGCTGGATGACCGAGAAGTCCCAGTTTACCTCCTGTGTGCTGGGAGGGGCCGGTGGCCATCACTAAATCAGATGTCCCTTTCCTGGTCCCTCTAGAGTTAGATGCTGCTTCCTTCCAGGAAATTTGTGGGGGGATGTCAGTTCATGAAAGTTCACCTGTCCAAACTCCTTGAAGTCCAAGGTCTGAGCTTTTTCAGTTTCTGGATAGAGCAGACACTTAAATATTTGTGGAATTCATGAATGACTTTATGCATGCCTTTGGACCTGTACTCTAGCAAATAGAAGATGTGGTAGGCTGAAAAATGCACCCCCCCCACAAAGATATCCACATCCTAATCCTTGGAACTTGTACATATTGGCTTTTTGGAAAAAGGGTCTTTGGAGATGCAATCAAGAGATGAGAAGATTATCTTAGATTATGGAGTGGACCCTAAGTTCAGTTTTTATATGCATGTGTTTTTATAAGAGGGGAGACATAGGGAGATTTAACTACAGATAGAAGAGGAGAAGATGATGTGGAAAGGGAGGCAGGCACTGGAGTAATGCAGCAGCCACAAGCCAAGGATTGCCGACAGCCACCAGAAACTGGGGAGAGTCTCCTCAGTGCCCCAGGAGGGAAGGTGACCTGCTGACACCTTGGTTTCAGACTAGTGAAACCGATTTTGTATTTCTGGCCTCCAGGACTGTGAGGAATAAATTTCTGCTGTTGTAAGCCACCAAGTGTGTGGTAGTTTGTTAGAGCAGCCACAGAAAACAAATACAGAAGACATAGCCATTTCCTCATCAACAACCAAACTCCGCCTTGTTACAATGTCAGGTACAAGCTTGTGTCCTACACAGATGCTACTGGGGTGATAACTACATTCTATTCACATTCTGCTAACTAAGAAGAGAATCTTTAAAAATAGTTTTCAAAATTATTATAAAAGTAAAATACATTCATCATAGAAAAAGAGGCCAAACACTACAGTAAAGTACAAAGTAAGTGTGTCCTCTATTCATTTCCCAGAGGGCAGTCCTCTAGCTGTATTTATATTCTTCTTTAAATTATTATGAATAGAAGTGTATTTACATCTACTCATTTAGACACAAACCAGATCATTCATTCACATCACACAGTTCCTTTTTGTTCATTAAAAATTAAATTTTGGGAGATCTTTCCATATGTATATATAGGTATTTCCTCATTCTTTTTAAACAATTGTGTAAACATTTTGTTGTATGAATCTATCACAATTGATTTACTTGGTCCAAAATGGCAAATTATTAAGGTAACTGAATATGCTTCTGTTTTGACAAGGACAGGATGCTTTAAACTGTACTTATAAGAGCATAGAATATCTTTCTTTCCCTAAACCATGGCAGACTATTGTGATTGTGATCAAAAGGCAGCATGGTTAATGAAGAGGTCTGGGTTCCTTGCAGTAACTGTGGAATTGGGGAGCAGTCTTGGATTTGCCCTCTGTTTTTGCTCCTAAACTCTCTGTGCAGCGGACAAACACCCCAGCAATTTGTTCATTCATTTCTTCATGCAACCAGTGGGTTTCAGAGCCTTCTATGTTCCCAGAGTTGTGCCAGCATTCTGCAGGGGATAAAGATGAGTAATATAAAACATCCTGCCTCCAAGTAGCTTGTTGCCAAACAACAGGAACCCTGTGGCACTGTGTTTGAGCACAAGTGCGGGAAGTGGGGTGGTGGGAGATGAACCGAGGAAGGTCAGGTGGGGCTGAGCCCACCTGTAGCTTATTTATTTTATATATAGTAGTTTCTACATCTTAATCCCATACCCCTGTCATGCCCCTCCCCTGTTCCCTCTCCCCAGTGGTAACCACTAGTTTGTTCTCTATATCTTGAAAATATTTTAAAGTGTGTGTGTGTGTGTTTTAATCAAAAGATCTAGCAAGAAGAGGGCTGAAGAGCTATAGGCTGGTCTGTTTTTAACCACAAGATCAAAGGTGGAGCAAAGAAAACTGATGAGACAGGTTTTCCTCGGCACCAGGAGAACAGGCCCAGGTGGGCTCTCAGGGGTTGCAAATACAGGTGGGGGTGGGGCCTGGGCTCCTCCCCCTCCCACTAAGGGCACTGGGAACAGCTTCCTCTTTGAGGCTGGCAGAGGTAAGCATCTGTGCTCCTGGGCATTGCCCTTGGCCCTGAGATGAGTTCTGAGTGGGCTCCCCGCTCCCCCAGCCAACCCAGTACCCTCCTGGGGCCCCTCCGGCGCCCCTTCTCGGTGCTGCACCTGTAGGGCGGGCACAGCTGCGGTGGCAGCACCGCAGTCATTATGGGAAGAATATGCTAATGACAGATGCCTGTGATGAATTTGCCTTTTCTGTCGCCCGTCAAGCCCAAGCTGCACTTGTTGGAAAGGATAATTAAATCGGAATCAAATGCTTGCAGTCAATATTGAACTCGGAGCGCTACATACCAATAGAGGAAGTAATGAGTCCAGCTGTAAATGCCCACCTTTGCTGGAGACCCTGGCCGGGCTCGGGGTGTGTGCTCAAATGAGCTTCTCGGTAAACAGTCAAGGGCTCAGTGGCGCGGGTCATGTTTATGAGCTTGTTAATGCTCGTGCATTAGGGTAATGCTATTTGTTCCCCTAAGACTGGACAAAACCTGACTCAGAAAGTGTGGGATCCAGAGCGACTAGGCCAGGCCAATAGGGGGATTTGTCACGGGCACTTACCCACCCTGGGCCTCCTGTTTGCTCAGGCTTGGCCCGGGGTGGGGGAGGGGGGGCGCTGCACACGAGTTTCTGCCTCCCTGCAGCTTCTCACCTGCTCTGGCAAAGCGGCGGTTGTGATGGTGACCCGGCGGGGTAAGTGCCCATGACAAATCCTGCCAGATGCCTCTTCCTCATGTGATGTGTTCGCCCTGATGCATCTTGCAGTACCGGAAAGCGAAAAGTGCGTAGGTGGCAAGTGGCTATTTCTCTGGGGTCCAAACGGTAGTTTTCTTTAAAGACTTTCTTTGGGGAAAATTTTGTAAGGAGAAGCCAAAGTGTCCCGCCACACCCTGCTCCTAAATGCCAGGTGCTGCCACCGTCCTAACGCCTGGGACCCGGGTGGGGACGGTAACTGGTACAGTCCCTTGTTTGTTAGCAATGGCCAGGGAAACCCAGAGAGTGAAATGCAGCACAAGGGGGCCCACGTGTGAGACACAGAACCAGGACCTGCCCATCCGCCCTTCACACACGGGAGTCACACAGCTTTCCTCAGTGTCCCTAGGAGTTGAGTTGCTCCTGCTCCATTTCATTTATATTTAGAGATGGGGAAAAGGTGCTTCTCCAGACCACCTCCTTCTACACATCTGTCTGTTAAGTAAAGAGGGAATGCATTTATTATATATAGGATGGATAAACAACAAGATCCTACTGGATAGCATAGGGAAATATATTCAATATCCTGTGATAAACCATAATGGAAAAGAATATGAAAAAGAATGTGTATAGGGACTTCCCTGGTGGTCCAGTGGTTAAGACTTCGCCTTCCAATGCAGGGGGTGTGGGTTTGATCCCTGGTGGGGGAGCTAAGATCCCACAAGCCTTGTAGCCAAAAAACCAAAACATAAAACAGAAGCAATATTGTAACAAATTCAAAAGACTTAAAAAAAAAAAACAGTGGTGTGTGTTTTAAAAAAAAAAGAATGTGTATACATGTATAACTGAATCATTTTGCTGTACAGCAGAAATTAACACAACACTGTAAATCAACTATACTTCAATAAAATAAATTTTAAAAAGAGCAAATACGTTTAATTGTAGCCTTCTTTAACGCTAAAGATCTCCCCCCATTTCCTATGCATCCAGTTTATTTATAGAAGATAATTCAACAATGTTAATGTTAATGAATTCAACAAACATTTATGAGTCATATCATGTGCCAGGCAGTCTTCTCAGTGCTGGGGATGCAGAGCTGAATAGGACAGGGGTGAACAGCGTGCAACTTTGCCTGGGGAAGGTATACAGCCTCCGTGATTAATACAACTTGTGGTCATGTGTCCTAAACACTATGAATCTAGGCTAACGGGGAGACTCCTAATGTCTTACTTTCCTGGGCAGACTCAGTGACCTCTTTAGGTATCTTAAATATTTTACTGGAGAAATACGGTGACCTCTTTCAAAGATGTCCTCACAGATGCAGCAAAGCCTGTCATTTGAGGTGTAAGGAGCCAGGGACTGATTACTTATTCATCAACAGCCCCACTGTCTCTGCCTGGCCCAGCAAACACTTGGATACCAAATATTTACTTTTCCATCTCCATGTCAACTGCCTTCCTCCCCTTTGAAGTTCCAAACATCTACACCCCCTCTCCAAATCCTCTTTTGTCTTTAACTGAAGATGGTATTTAAGGTGAGGGCTTCAGTCATTTGGGCAAGTTACTTAGTTTTCCTGGATCTCTCCAATGTATACATGTTATTAAACTTTTGTTTGATATTCTCCTGTTAATCTGTCTCATGTCAGTTTAACCAAAGAACCTTGAAGGGTCAAGGACATGAATCCCATTCATGAGGTCTCCACCTCATGACCCAATTATCCCACAAAGGCCCTACCTCCTAACACCATCATATTGGGGTTAGAATTTTAACATATGAATTTGAGGGGGATGCAGACATTCAGTCCATAACAATTTTCTTGTTCATCTCTGAAGTATCTGAATGTAACACAACTGGAATATTTTTCTAGGTTGGTCTTTTTTTGCCATGAGCACTTCACTCTTCAATATAAAGAGAACTGTGCAATCCCTTAAAACCCCTTAAAATCACTAGAATAGAATAGATGGTTAAGTGATATTACTGCCTTTCAACCTTCTGAATTAGAACCTGCTAAATAACGGCTAACTGGAATGTCACTTTTGTTATTTTTCTCTTGTGAAATTCACTGACACTGAGTCTGCTTCTCACATTAAACTTATTAGCATTTTATAATTTATAAGATGTAGCAAATTATTGGGTGAGAAATTGGGAACACACCTCTTTGATTTGAAAGAACTCATTTCACACCCAGCTAGATGAGTTTACTCTTAGAGATTATAATGAACGGGTGTCAACAAATTTACCAGTTAATGGGCAAATATTATTCACTACAGAGAGGAACTGTGTCCCAGGCATGTTATTTACAAGGTAGTGGCTGAACTTGGAATCAGAGGTAGTATGATCACAAACAAAAGAAAAAAATATTTTCCTAATTTTCTGTTCTAAAATCAGCTGACAGTAGGAGAATTCCAGGTGGTTCATACAGCATTCTACCACCAGGCATGCATGCTCAACTGCATTTAGACTTTGAGGGAGGCCTATCTTAACCTACGAATGTGAAACAGCCCTGTGCTGGAGTTACTGTTAAGGGGTGGATATAGCCCCAGCTTGCTGCGGACAGTTCGAGCTGCCAGCTTTATTTCCCAGGATAAAGCTGATAAAATTATCTGTGATTCTAACAGCTTTTCAGATTTCAGAAGATTAAATTCCGTGTACTTGGGCCAGTAACAGCTTTAAAAACTCTCTGATCCTGAGTGGGTTCCTGGTTTATTTTTGGCTTTGATCTTACTTCAGAAGTATAGATTTAAGTATTTTTAAAAATAGAATGAATAAAGAGGTGGGACTTGCTAATGAGAATTCAAAGCAGGGGGCTTGGTGGGAAATGAGTTTGGAGCAGAAATTTACCATTCATTCCTTTGCAGTTCAGTGTTTAATGGTGGCCGGGGGATCACCTAGGAAAGAGTGGAAGATGTTTCTAAAATTTTGACTTGTAAAAATTGTTTCTCTTGCACATTCAGATTTTTCAACTCTGTACAAGCAGAGACTTAGGACACTGCACAGGAAAATACCAATGAGTTACCAAGATCTCAGTTCTTATAAAAGTCAGTGAAGATTCCTTTTTTAAAGTTGCTCTCCAACTAAACTGTCTCTGATATTCTTTGTTATTCTTCCAACTTAGGGTCCAGGCAGAGAGAAGGTGAAAATAATCTTCTTAGGCTTTTATCAAAACAAAGCACTCAGTACCCAATCTAATCTCTCATTTACTTTTCTCCCCAAACTGGCACAATACTCTATGCTTCTGTTAACTCTAAGGGGACAATATTTTCAATTGGTTATAGTTTTCTTACAGCAGAGAGTAGAGATATAGAAGGAATATCTGTTCTCTTAGAATCAAGAGATTTTACAAGTTCAAAAGAGACTTTTTAGAAGTCCTTTACTAACTTTATGTGTAGAACTGCAGGAGCTGCTATAGGAGAACCAGAAGCAGCCTCAGCCTCTACATCTTAGGAATCAGCACTTTCATTGAGAGCAAATGAAACATGCAGAATACAGTCAGACAGATAAGATAAACTGCTAGGGAGACAAAGGAGGGATGCAGACAGGGGTTCTGAGGGAGTCCACCAGAAGTGAAGACACTGACAGAGGGATTAAATCCACCCTAAATATGAAAATACTTTAAAAAGTAACTGCAGGAAATACATCAGAACAGATGTAGGAAAGGAATCACAAAGTACCTACCAATTAATGGGTCAGGCAAATGATTTAAAAAGATAGACTCAGTTTAATGAAGAATACATGATTAAAGGGATAGTCTTCCAAATATATAGCTACTGGGGGAGATTAAAAGAAAAAAAGAAGAAAGAAGGGCATCTTGGCACTTAAACAATGAGGGGGGAAAGAAATAAAAGGGAAAAAATAGCTTTGCCTGCAAGACAACAGATAATCACAGTATCTGAGGACTCATAAACCCTCCACCACCATAGAAACAAGGAGTCAAAGAAACAAAAACCCTATTAAAGTACTCAGCCTTTGCTAGACAGAAAAAAAGTGCCACTAAGCTAGAAATCTTGTAAGACACCTCAATATCATAAAAAATGGGCAAGAAGAAAATTAAATCCATAGAGAACTATGGATTTGCAGAAAACCAGGAAATAAATTTTTACAGAAATTTGTCCTCAGAAAAGAATCATAAAGCAGAAAAAAACTGTAAATCTACATTTCAACTCACAAACTAAGAACATAAATAGACCATAAACAAGGAGAAATTTTTTTAAAGTTGATTGAATTCAGGAAAGAAATGGAATAAAAATACAAAATTATCTCAGAAATGAAAAATAAATTACAAGATACTCATGAAAGAACAGATTCAAATGAAAATTTAATAGGGACAACAGAGAAAAGCAGGAATACAGCACATACAAAGAAAATGGCATAAAGAAAGAACTGAAATGGATGGGAGAAAAAGTAGTGGAAATGGAAAACAGGCAAAGAAGAAATAATATTCCTATCAGTGAAGTCCCTGAAGCAGGAAGAACAAATCAACAGAGCAGAACTATATTTAAGCTATAACCCAAGAAATATTTCCAGAATTATAAAAAGACCTGAATCCATGTATTGAAAAGACTGACTGGCTACCTCAGAAAATTAACAAAGAATGATCAACTCTGAGGCATTTTCTAGTAAAACTATTAGATTTCAAATATAAAGATAAAATCCTCAAGATCTGCAGGCAAAAAGGACAAATAATTTTAAAGAGCAAAAGAATTAGACTGACAACAAACTTTTCAAGACCAACTTATAAAACCAGGCAATAATGGAGCAGTATCTTTTTTTTTTTTTTTAAATGCATTTTTTTTTGGTTAAGAATTAATTAATTAATTAATTTATTTATTTTGGCTGTGTTGGGTCTTCGCCTCTGTGCTAGGGCTTCCCCCAGCCGCGGCAAGCGGGGGCCACCCCTCACCGCGGCGCGTGGGCCCCTCCCCACCGCGGCCTCTCCCGTTGCGGAGCACAGGCTCCAGACGCGCAGGCTCAGCAGTTGTGGCTCACGGGCCCAATCGCTCCGCGGCACGTGGGATCCTCCCAGACCAGGGCTCGAACCCGTGTCCCCCGCATCGGCAGGCAGACTCCCAACCACTGCGCCACCAGGGAAGTCCGAGCAGTATCTTTTAAAAGCTTAATGAAAGAAAGTATGAGTCAAGGATTCTCTACTTCTCTTTTTCTGTATGCATTAATTAATTGGAATACTACTATTAGGAAAAGATGTCTCTTCTCTCCCATTTATTTATTTGAATATATATATATATATATCAGCATTGATTCATGACTATATGTTTTATCTTGTTTTATGGGTTAAAATCATTGTTATTATTACTATTATTATTATTAATTTTGTTGTTCAAATTGTTCTGGCTTTGGCAATTAGAGGCTCCTTCAGGTTGGCTCCTTGGTTTTTAAATTTCCAAGAAAAAGTCTTTCTCTTATTTGTTTATTTGTTTTTGTTAGTAAATTTCAGATTTATTGTATTGTGATCAGAGTGTGTTGTGTGAAATATTTCTGCATGAAAGTTACTAATGTTCTTTTTTTGTGACCCAACCCATAGAGTAAACTATTCATGAGTCAGTACTGATATAAATGTGTAATCAAATAAATAAATAGAAGAGAAAACTCTTCCTTACCATAGAATTTCAATTAATTAATGTAGACAGAAAGAGGGAAATAGAGAATCATCATTAGGCAAACACCACAGAATTAAAAGTGAGATTCATCAATGGATGTTAAAATTAGTGGCAAGGAAGCAGCCACATAGCACAGGGAGATCAGCTCGGTGCTTTGTGACCACCTAGAGGGGTGGGATGGGGAGGGTGGGAGGGAGGGAGATGCAAGAGGGAAGAGAAATGGGAACATATTGTATACGTATAACTGATTCACTTTGTTATAAAGCAGAAGCTAACACACCATTGTAAGGCAATTATACTTCAATAAAGATGTTTAAAAAAAAAATTAGTGGCAAAAGTTTGAGAAGAAACTCTGAGGATTTGTATAGTCTCAAAGCATCTCCCTCAATATACTTACCAACTACAAAGTGAAAAACAGTAACCTTACAGTGGAATCATCTAGCAGACACCAACTTAACCAAGTGATCAAAGTAAACAAGACTGAGGAACTGTTACAGACTATAATAGAATAAAGTTATTTTATAAATAAATAAATACAATAAGATCCTGGAAAAAAATTAAAAGTTAAAAGAGTTCAAAATCACACAAAAGATGCTTAAAATCGTTAGTCATTAGGAAACAAAAATTAAAACCAAAATAAGGAACCATTAAGTACATATTACAATGGCTAAAATAACAAATACTGATAATACCAAGGGCTGACAAGTGAAGCAATGGGAATCTGCTATTAGGAATGCAAAATGGTATAGTCATTCTGGAAAACAGTTTGGAAATGTCTTAAAATGGTAAACATATATAACACCAAGAGTGAACTCAAATGTGAACTATGGACTTTGGATGATAATGATGTGTCAGTATAGGTTCATCAATTGCAACAAACATACCACTCTTGTGGGGGTTATTACTTATGAGGGAGGCCATGCATGTGTAGAGTCAAGGGGATATTGGAAATCTCCATAACTTCTGTTTAATTTTGCTGTGAACTTAATAGTGTGCCAAAAATAAAGTCTAATAAATTTTACAAATTAAACATACATTTATAATATGACCCAATAATTCCACTTCCAGGTATTTTTCTCAGAGAAATAAAAAGTTATGTTCATGGAAAAACTTTTTTGTGAATGTTTATAGCAGTTATATTCATAATCACCCCAAACTGGAAGCAATTCAATTGTCTTTCAATGTGCCACTGACTAAACAAACTGTGGTACATCCACACAATGTTACACTACCCACCAATAAAAAGAAATGAACTACTGGTACTTAGAATAACATGAATGAATCTTAAAATTTATTTTGCTAAGTGAAAGAAGCCAGTTTCAAAATATTGCAAACTGTATTATTCTATTTATACAGTGTTCTGGAAAAGGGGAAAAAAAACCAGAAATAGAAAATAGATCAGTAGTTTCCTGGGGTTAGAGTTAGGGTGAGGGTATAAATACAGAGGGGTAGTATGAGGGGATTCTTTGGAGTATTAGACTTTTTCTGTATTCTGTCTGTGGTAGTGATTACAAGAATCTATACATCTGTAGAAACTCAAAGAACTGTAACCGCCAAAAGTAAATTTTACTGTACGTATATTGAAAAGTTAAAAAAAAAAGGTATCACTATGATAGATCCAGGCAGGCTCCAGTTGTTCCTGTTTTCCATGATTCAGTTATTCCTGTACTACCAGCATGATTGCTTGCCCCATCTATGTACCACCTGATGTCCAACCACCATTACTTAATACTTTCATTTAAATCATCCAATTCCTTTCAAAAGGGATTATATAATATCTTTGAATTCACTGGTTTGGTGTGCTAGTTATGTTTCTTCAACAAACTTTAATATAAATATATACCTATTTGAATGACAACAACAAAAATAGCCAGAAACAATGTTAGGAAGGAGTGATAGACCATTGACTCTTGAAAGGACCCATAAAGATAATCTGGTCCAATTCAGTCATTTCTCAAATTGTATTCATACAGACTATACCATTTCATCTGAGCGTTGCTAAGGAAGGTTGCTTCTCAATGATTCAGAGCAATTGATTCAGAGCAATGTGGTAGACATTCTGACCTGACCAAGAACTGGCAGCAATATAAGGAAAGAATGTTTTGTTTAGAAAAGAAAAAAGTCAGGGGAAATTGAATAAGCCCTCTGTATTCCAACTTTTTGTACATAAAATCAATTTATCCATTTAAATAAATTATGTCTTTATTTTTTTAAGTGCTGATTTTACAGGAAAATAAACTAGCCATCCTAGTTTATTAAACATTAGACAAAATTGTATTGTAGCCTGGTGTGTGCATGGCTGGGTGTGAAGAATGAGTATAATAACCCATATGCAGGTGCCTGGATGGACCTGTAATATGAAAGATGTATTCTACCACACAACAACGCCTGGGATACAGATTTTTTTCTGCCAAGGGCTAAAGGCCAAAGTCTATTTATCAGCCCAGAAGGTTGGAGATGTTTTGGTTGAAGCCTTACTCAGCATATTCCTCTATCGAGTAGTAACTTCTTTTCTTTATTTGAAAATGTATAATTTAATACCTCATATTGCTACAGTGTTTTTATTCAGGGTGGATCCAAGTTTTGGGAAGCCTGTAGCTCATACAATTTTTGTAATCCTCATTAACAAAAAGAATAGAAAATTACAAATACAAAACTAGGTACAAAAGAGAATATTTATTTATGTTGAGAAGATAAATTTCAACACATTACACATTTTAAGAAGTTGAAAAATATCACAAAATCCAGGAAAACATCATATTTTTATTAACCCCCTGTCATACCTGTATCATATTTGTTTCCTGCATTTTTTAAAAATTTATTTATTTATTTATTTATTTATTTATTTATTTATGGCTGTGTTGGGTCTTCGTTTCTGTGCGAGGGCTTTCTCTAATTGTGGCAAGTGGGGGCCACTCTTCATCATGGTGCGCGGGCCTCTCTCTATCGCGGCCTCTCTCGTTGCGGAGCACAGGCTCCAGACGCGCAGGCTCAGTAATTGTGGCTCACAGGCCCAGCTGCTCCACGGCATGTGGGATCTTCCCAGACCAGGGCTCGAACCCATGTCCCCTGCATTGGCAGGCAGATTCTCAACCACTGCGCCACCAGGGAAGCCCCTGCATTTTTTGACTACATGCTCTTTGATACATTTTGTAATGCCATTTGTATAGAGAGTTTAAAAAGATAATTCAGCATTTCTTCTCATTGATTTACATTTTTATTTATTACTGGATGCATAAAACAGGATGCATAAAACATGCAACTCCACATACAGATATCCTGTTTCCGGTACTGACTGAAACAAGCTTATAAATATAGGAATTCTGATTAATACTCTTTTGTGCAATTCCTGTCAAAAAAGAAAAAAAAAACAAACCATCTGGTTTACGTTCCTTATCAAGTGTGTTTCTGAGAGAAGAGACATTCTATTTTGACTTGTCTATGATAATGAGCTCTTAACACTTACTATTCTCAGGGTTAGGTCTGAACATTTCACTGACCATACATTTCTGTTGTTGGGAACAATGGAATGTGTTTCTGTTATGATATGTCCTCTGACCATACTTAGAAGAGTTTCATTTCAATAATTAAAATGTCTAATCCTGTGTAGGAATCAACTCTGTGAACTCCATCCAGGCTAGAGCTCATACCTGCTTGAGGCTTGGAAGTCTGCAGTGTGGGCAGGGGCCTCATATCTTTTGCAAGATGTAATTTCTGACCCCCACCCCCGGGGTGGTGCCCAGGGCAAATGAAAAATGCACAGCTTGCCTGGCTGCAGGTGTCATTTTGGCATTGGAACTTCTAGGTGACTGTATGCTCTGCCGACTCTCTCATGGGTGATTTTGTGGATTATTTTGGAGAACTCTCAGGGCATCTTGTAATGCAGGATATGCATCCACACGCAGTCACTTTCAGTGCTTTGTTCTCTGGGCTTCTCAGCTACCTCTACCACCTTCCTCTTCTAGTTCATTTTACCCCTCCTGATGGCCTTCTTGGGCAAAGTATCCTTCAAGTGGCTTCAGGCCAGTTGCCTCTGTGGATCCCATGCTTAGTCCCTGGGAAAAGTGCACACTGGAGAAATGAGCTGCTCCCATTGAAACTTCTCTCAGGGAATTCCCTGGTGGTCCAGTGGTTAGGAGTCAGTGCTTTCACTGCCATGGCCCTGGGTTCAATCCCTGGTTGGGGAACTAAGATCCCGCAAGCCACACAATGTAACCAAATAAATAAATAAGAAACCTCTCTCTCTCTCTGGTCTCAGGTTTTTGAAGACACAGTCTCTTTCCTGTATAAGTCCTTTTCTCCCAGACTCCAGAAGACATATGCTATCCATGTGCTCTCCTTGGTGCCAAGCACCTCTCACTTGGCAAAAGATGGGGGAGATGAAACTTCTTTCTGCCACCATGGGATAGAGAGAAGCATCCCAGCATCCTCATGGGAATGCTCTCTCTCTCTCCATTTAGTTGTAGTCACTCATAGCCAAGAGAAGGGTGAAGGATTCCTGCTAGCAGAACTGATTTTAAAATCACTTAGTAAATTCAGCATTGGTGCTTTAGCACCTCGGTCTAGGTTATAAAGGTATTTGCCACTTTATTCTATTTTCTTCAGCTGGAACTAAGACAAAAGCAGTTCCAGCTTAACACCATATTACAGAAGCATATATATCTCTATCCATTTTTTTCTTTTACTCAGTCAAGATTATACCAAATATTACTGACCTTGTACCACTGAAATTCACCTCTAGAAAGCCCCTACTGAGTATTCCCTTCACCCCTAATCTAGTTGCTGTTTTTCTTGTCCTCATTGCTCAGGACTGTGTCTTACCATCTCTTGTCATAGTTCTGTCAACTTCTGACCTAGCACCATGTTGCTTGTGATACTCCTTAACAGGTATACAAAGGTTTCTCATGTCACACAACTTACTGAATCTCAGGAGTTTTCTTTGCAGTCATACAAGGTGAAATGTTTGGGTGGTGGTGATGGTGGAAATGGTTGTACTGGTGGTGGAGATATTGATGAACGTGGTGGTGTTTGAAGTGTTTGTGGTTATAGAGGTAGGGGAGGTGGTAGAGGTGGCAGTGGTGTTGGTGGAAGTGGAGGTATTGGTGGAGGTGGCGGTGATGGAGGTGGTGGGCTTGGCAGAGGTGGAGGTAAAGGCAGTGGTGGTATTGAATGTGGAGGTGAAACCTGTAAGGCTGCAGCAGAGTGAACACAAAACAATCCTGAAGAAATCTTCTGTGCTCCAGGGTGCACCTCCACAGAGCACTGTCTCCACTGAGTATGCGCTCATAGTAAAACAGTGACAAACTGTAGCAGGAAATAAATTATATGAAGGAGAGTCAGTAGACAACACAAATGGGAGAATTTGCATCCCAAGACCCAGATTTAAGACCTAAAAGAGACCTGGAGAGGACAGAATTGAGATCATGGAAAGAGAATATTGAAAAAAGAACTCACTTAGTCCTGAATAGAATGAATAAAGACAAATCCATACCTAGTTATACTGTAGTGGAATTTCCACATTTCAAAAACAGAGGAAATCAGAAAAGCCACTGAGATACATGACAGATTGGTGAAAGGAGGCCGGCAGGCTTTCAAGGACTGTGGCTCCTAGAAGACCAGCAACTAGAGATTCAAGAAGAAAAATGGAATCAGATCTTACAAGTGCTGGGGGAAAACTAACTCCTGGGCACAAAAGATATTTTCAGGCACAGAGATTCTTCAAGTGTGAACACTAGACAAGGTCTCCATTTGAATATAAAAAATAACTATAGCTTGAACTTCAGCAAAAAAAAAAAAAAAGAAATTCATCTGAAAGGAAGAGAGTGGAACACTGAAAATGATGAAGAAAGAGCTCCATGAACATGTTGGAAAATCCAAATATGTATTAATTAAAAATAATAACATTAAAAACTGATCTGGGTAGGTTTTTTGTTTTGTTTTGTTTTGTTTTTTTGGCATTGCAGTAAGCTTTTATTTGTGGCAATGTAAAACATTTATTAATACTGTACAAAAAGAGTATGTCAATATTTTGAGATAATATTAAAAATGTAGTTTATAGAGATGGGTCAATCTGATGAGTACAGAGAGGAAGAAATAATCTAGTATTTTCTAATTTCCAGCAGAGATTAATATTATTCCCAAAGACACATTCAACTTTTAATGTGATTCGCAGACAAAACTCATCATGAAAATTTTTAAGAAAGGTCATTACTTTCTTTTCCTCAAAAATGATTTGTGTGGAGACACTGTAATGCTTCCCTGTCCTTAAATCTCTTTTGAGAATATTTATTGTATGAAACTACAGTAAGAAAAAAAAAAAAAAAACCTGTCCAATGGAACAATGCTTATGTTCCAAAATTAGAAGAATTCTAAAGCTCTCCAAGTGGAAAACAATCTGAAATTGAATTATCCAAGGCACCATGGTTTTATTAATACTCATAAAATAAAAAAGGAGATTCCTTGAGAGAAATTCAAAATCAACATCTGTGGCAACTACTCACTAGCTTATATAAATAAATAAAATTGGTTGTATTTTGAAAAAATAGGAAGCATATAATGAAGTACCTGCTTTAAACTGATTCTTAAGTCAGATGACTTTTCTAGCTAGGTGAAAAAAATAGTGAAAGGAAATATCCAGCTTATTTTTGATAAAAGATTAATCTAGTGTCTCTTTATGAAATTGTTATTATTTATTACAGAAAGGTTAATATTTGTGACTTCTCTATTCAGCAATGTGGTTGAAGAGTAAAATTACCTTGCTGCAGATTTCGGTTATTTGCATTTATTTTTTAAAAGGTGGTAAAACTAAAATATTAGGAAACGATAAATATAGGACTTTATAGGGAACAAATTCTGAGAGTCCTATATTCTATGGGGCCAGAAAAGAGATCTCTATTAGCTTTCAACTGTGTTAAACAACCATGTTAAACAGCTAAAAATAATCTCTCAAAGAATACAAATGGGATATATAACTTCCAAACCAGTTGGAATAACATGGGAACAAAGAAAAGTTATTAATAAAATGGAAAACGGGGAAGGAGATGGGCAAGGAAGCCAAGAAGATGCTGGTGAGTAAACACGTAAGTGAGATGGCGGCAATCACTCCAGGTGGGCAGTGGCAAGGCCAGGTGTGGGCTGGGGGAGGCTGTCTCCTACAGCACCTGGGTGAGCCCCAGTTCAGCTTGACATGGTGGTCCTGGAGCCTCACAGGAGGGGCAGGAAGGAGAGGCCCAGGAGACACAGCAACGAGTAGATTCATTGGCCCACCGTGTTGGGTTTGACTCATGTCTCCATTTAACACAACCATCCTTTCTTCCAGCTCTTGTCCTTATTTTCAAACCAGCACATTGTCTCTGGACATCCCTGCAGGCCTCTTAGGGTCTGGTCTATTGCTGGGTCCACAATCAGCTTAGACTGATGGATAATCAAGCCAGTCTGACCTGAGAGAGCATGGTACATTTTCCATTTTTCAGAGGAGATGAGCCACACACAGTATAAATTTACTGTCTATTCTCTGCTCATCTGTGCTTCCTGGGGGGTTGCACCACCCTTGAAGTTTCAGAAATAAATGTATGCTAAATGTGGATGAAAAGCAAAGAACTATAGGATGAAAAGCAAAGAACTATAGGATGAAAAGCAAAGAACTTTGGTGCCTGTGAGAGAAATTGATTCCTTTCTGCTCACTTTTTCAAGTAGTTATAGAATTAAACATTTCTTTTAAGCACATGAACTCTATAACCCACATAAGGCACAGCCTGTTCCTATTTTAGGATGCTATTTGAAATCTATTCCATCAAAGGATAAACCTTTTGCTTCCTTGCTGAGTCCATTTCATCTTATCTATTTGTTTCTTTCTTTTGAAAAGAGTCAAAGCAGAGGCTGGAATAAGCACCTCTCTGCCTGACCCTCTTTTCTTACATTGCAAAAGATCCTTCTTTTTCTTGCCAACCTGGAGTGAGAAGAAAAGAAACTCGGTCCTTCAGTGGAAAGAGGCTAGACTACTGGGGAGAACCCTGAGCTGGATTTAAAGAGACAGTCTTGACAGGCCTCTGTAGGTTCTGAGTGATCCATTGAAGTGACTGAGGGCACACAGTATTGGGGTATGTGGTATTTATGCCCTGGAGGGGGCTCTATATGTCAGCTCCCCTTCAGCATTTCAATATGAGCCCCACTAGCCTTCCCTCTGCCGCTGCCTGACAGCAGGACTCAGCCATTTGTTCTTTCCCCACCTACAACACACAAGCTTCTCCCTCATAAACCTTAAATGTCTTTCTTGCAGGCCCTTTTTCCTTCCCTTCCCTTCCTTTCCCTTCCCTTTCCGCCCTCCCTCCCTTCCTTCTCTCTCTCCTTTCTTTAAATTGTATTTTATTGTGGTAATATGGGATTTCCCTTTTAACACATTTTCCACTGTGCAATGCAGTGTCATTGTCTCAGGCATGATGCTGCACAGCCCATCTCCAGAACTCATTCATCCTGCTTGGCTGAAACTTTATGTCTCTTGGTTAGTGACTCCCCATTCCCCGCCACCCCCCAAGCCCTGGCAGCCACCACTCCACTCTTCGATTCTATGAATTTGACTACTTTAGATCCCTCATGTAACTGGAATATACAGCATTTGTCCTTCTGTAACTGGCTTATTTCACTGAGCATAATGTCCTCAAGGTTCATCCATGTGGTCACATATTGCAAAATTTCCTTCTTTTTTAAGACTAGATAATATTCCATGTAAGTATATACCACATTTTCTTTATCCACCCATCTGCTGTGATTCAGCAATCCCACTTCTGGGTATTTATCCTCTTCTTTTTCTCTGTTAAGCACATTTTCAAAACGTCTTCACTTTTTTTTCCATAAGAAATGCCACGTACATTAAAAAAAATTCTTGTTTAGTTTAGTATTATGACTGTTTTTTGAGCTCCTACTACATGTCTTTACAATGCAGCCTCAGCTGGGAGTTGGTGAGGAACACAGCACCCGGCCAGCCCACCCTGACCAAGTCTGCATTTTCACATTCATTTCATTGAATCTGCCTCTAAGAAAGAAATCCCCCAGATGTAAAATAGCTGGCTGCTGCCCATTAAGCTACCACTGCTTTCTCTTAGTCTTTATTTTTAAAGGGACCTAGAGATTCCTGAACTGTTTTCTTTTTGATTTGTGGTCTTGCTTCTGGCTATTAGGAAGGAGCTGGCAGTAGGCACTTTGCTCACATATTGGCCAATTAGTTCCCCATCCTCCACATTATGCTCCTAATTTCCCTAAGGCAATCATGCCATTAGCCTCCACACAGTCAACAAAAAATGATGCCAGGCCATTGGATAGAGAGGGTGAGCAGGAAACACCTCTCCACAGGGCTGTCTTCATTTCCCTGCAGAAAACAGTGTCAACATATTTACAGAGCTAGCTGTGCATTACAAAGTGCATCTGCTGACTTGAGTCTACTATATCCTTTTATCCTTTTTGAAATCTACTGGATAGTCAGAGCATGCAATGTGTATTAGACAGGACTTTTTTCCTTTTGGACTAGACTGCTTAAAGAAAATTTGCCAGCTCCACTGCTGGCAAAAAACCCCCACATTTTTCTCTATGTAGGTCCCAGATGATACAGTCCCCAATTCTCTCCTGAGCACCAAAAATAGAACAGGCTGAGCCAAGATAAACAGATGTCTTACCTCCAAATCCCAAACAAGGTATTTAAGCCCTGGATACAGCAAATGGTGTGATGGCTGGAGTATCACCCCTGTCAGATTCTTTCTTTATAGAACTGGGCAGGGGACAAGGTACCCTTTATTGCATGTGATATATGCACGACTTAAATACTGTTTTTGAATTTAAATGTTTGCCATTAAATTATTTTGCAAATGGGGAGCTTATTATTAAAATAAATCTTATGATAAGATCTCTTTATAAAGCAATACATCTTTTATGTTTATTTGACTGTAAAATCCATACAAGAGTCTTACAGGAAGTGTCAAAAATGATAAAAATTAATCATCTGCCATCTCCTATCTCAAATGTGACTCATTTCAATTATGCTTTTTTCTAACTTTTGTGTATTAGATGTATATGTTTTACTTAATTGAAATAACAGAATCGATTAGCATCAGGTTTTTCTTTTCCCCCAAAGTACTTCATTATACCTTAAGTAGTATCCACTTTTTTACTGTTATACATTGAACTTGTTTATAGTTTGTTACCATGGTAGTAAATGTGGTGAATGTTTTAAGCCCCCCAAACCCCGCCCCCACCTGTAATTAGCTCACAGCAGAAGCAATGGTTTCAGCATGGTCATTTCATGAATATACTAAGACCGCTTAGTGGGGCACCAAGATGATACATAGAAAACACTTGGCTGCAAATGAAAAGACCTCCCCATCCTTTTTATGTCTTCTGTAGAATAAGTTTCTTAAATTCCCAGGAGCAGTATGCTAGGCCAGAGAATTCCTTTATTATTACCAGTGTATCTCATGTCCTATCTGAATTTTTTATATTTTTTATATTTTGAGTTTGTTTGCATAATGTTTCCTAGTTCCTGTATGCCTTCCTCTGGTTCATAAGAATGGCCTCTTGTGAACCTTTCCATTTTGTATCTTCTACGTGGAACGTGCATCAGTCAGGTAATTTCTACAGAGAAGGGTTTTTAGAAACCAGTGTGGCAAACACAGTGCACTTATTATTTTGTTGGTAAATTGAGGTGTAAGTGCTGACTTCCTGCCTTATAGGATCCCAAAGCAGAAAAAAAAAAAATCCAAACTCTTACATTTGCCATTGGGAGTTAGTGTGCGGGGGGCACTTCAACCTGACTTCCTACAGAGGGGAGCCAATTAAAAACAGAAAGACAAGACCCTGGATCTTCTTATAAGGTAGTCATTTGCTGGAGGCTCTGAAGTGAGGCATCCACACTCTTCTGTCTGTCAGGTAGGTTTGAGCTGCTTTCATCTAATTTGAATCCTTGGGGAAACTGTGCCTTCCTGGGACAAATATATGCCTGGGTCTCAGGCAGTAAACTTCTTGTGGGGGTGGCTCTGAGTATCTTGCCTCTGTTCCTCATTAAGTAGAAGTTGTGTGTGTGTGTGTGTGTGTGTGTGTGTGTGATATAACACACTTGGAGAAAAGCACACACAAAATAAATGTAGGATTCAGCAAAAGTTTTTAAGGAGCACCTAAAATCCGAAAATAGAATACTTCCATGACATCCCCAAACCTCCTCCCCCTACACTCCCTCCATTGGAAAAGGCACTATATTAGTTTTCTGTTGCTGTTGTCACAAATTATCACAAACTCAGTGGCTTGAAACAGCACAAATTTGTTATCTTATAGTTACGGAGGTCAGAAGTCCTAAAATCAAGGTGTTGGCAGAACAGCCTTCCTGTCTGGAGGCTCTAAGGGAGAATCTATTTCTTGCCTGTTCCAACTTCTAGAGGACACCTGCATTCCTTGGGTCATGGCCTCTTCTTCATTTTTAAAGCCATTGCTATGGCCAGTTGAGTATTTCTCTTAGGACATCATTCTGACCTTGCTTCTGTTGGTACCTCTCTGATTCTGACTCTCCTTTCACTTGTTAAGGGTCCTTGTGATTATATAGGGCTTGTGGGATAATTCAGGACAATCGCCCCACCTCAAGTTCCTTAACCTTAGTCACATCTGCAGTGTCCCTTTTGCCATGTTTATAAAATCACAGGTGTTGGAACATTAGGGCATGGACATCTTTGGGGAGCCATGGTTCTGCCAACCACCTTAACACTATCCTAACTTTTTGCATTATAGTTTGTGTTGCCTGAAATTACACTGTATGTTCTTTTTGTGTGTGTGCCTGCCTTTTTTTCTCAACGTGGTGTAAGATTCATTCTGTAACTCTAGTTCATTGATTCCTTACTGTAATATTCTACTGTGTGAATACACCACAGTTTATGTATATACTTTAAGTGGATGGATATTTGGGTTGTGCCCAGTTCTGTGCTTTTATATATGCTGCACCTTCTTGAGCCTGTGTCTTGGTGTTTCTATGAGTGGCATTGTTGGGTGAGAGAAAACACCACAACTGATGTGAACATACACCCTGATTTGCCTGGGACCGTCCTGATTTATGCCTGCTGTCCTAGTGTCCTATCCAGTTAGAGACTCCCTTCGCTCTCCAAAATATGGTCACCCTAGTCATAGTGAATGCTTATTTTCAACTCCAAGAAATAATGCCAGATAGTTTCCAATCTGACTGTAATTTATGCTCCACATCCTCACCAACACTTATGATCAACCATCTTTCAAAATGCAAAATGAATTTGCATTTCCCTGATTACTGATAGGGTTGAGAACCTTTTCATATACTTACTGTCCATTTGGAACAATAAATCTTTCAGGAAATCCCTGTTTGAATCACTTTCCCATTTTTCAATTGACTCATCTATCTTTTTCTTATTGATTTGTTAGGAATGCTTTTCATATTCTGGGTATGAGTCTTTTATTGTTTACATGAATTGCAAATATCTTCTCTCAGTCTATGGTTTGCTTTTTCACTCTTAATTTGAATGTATTTTGAATTATCAATCTTTTCCTATATAATTAGCCCATTTTGTGTCCTATTTAGGAAATCTTTCCCTGCCCAAAAGGTCATGAAAATATCTTCCTTTATTACTTTCTTGATGATTTATTGTTTTGCCTTTTCTACTTAGGTCTACAATATACTGCAACTTGATTTTTGTGTAAAGTGGCTGACTTTAATTTTTTTCTTCAAAAGGATATATAGTTGACTCAGCACCATTTATCTAAAATACTATCCTGGCTTCCCTGGTGGCGCAGTGGTTGAGAATCCGCCTGCCAATGCAGGGCACATGGGTTCGAGCCCTGGTCTGGGAAGATCCCACATGCCGCGGAGCAACTAAGCCCGTGAGCCACAACTACTGAGCCTGCGCGTCTGGAGCTTGTGCCCCGCAACAAGTGAGGCCGCGATAGTGAAAGGCCCGTGCACCGCAATGAAGAGTGCCCCCCCCGCCGCAACTAGAGAAAGCCCTCGCACAAACGAAGACCCAACACAGCCAAAAATAAATAAATAAGTAAATAAATAAAAAATCCTTCCCTCTAAAAAAAAACCCTTTTAAAAAAAAATAAAATACTATCCTTTTTTTTTCATTGTTTGCTGTACCAAGTTTTCAAAAATCAAGTGTTAAAATATGCATTGGTTTGTTTCTAGGCTTTCTATTCTGCTTCATTAGTCTGTCTATCTCTGGAACAAGATCATTCTGCCTTAACTACTGCAGCTATATAGTAAATTATGAAATGTGCAAAAGGAAATCCTCCCTCATTGTTTTGTTTTAAGAGTGTGCTACCATGCACTCCAATGTTCATTGCAGCACTATTTACAATAGCCAGGTCATGGAAGCAACCTAAATGCCCATTGACAGACGAATGGATAAAGAAGTTGTGGTACATATATACAATGGAATATTACTCAGCCATAAAAAGGAACGAAATTGAGTCATTTGTTGAGATGTGGATGGATCTAGAGACTGTCATACAGAGTGAAGTAAGTCAGAAAGAGAAAAACAAATATCGTATATTAACGCATGTATGTGGCACCTAGAAAAATGGTACAGATGAACTGGTTTGCAGGGCAGAAGTTGAGACACAGATGTAGAGAACAAACGTATGGACACCAAGGGAGGAAAACCGCAGTGGAGTGGGGATGATGGTATGCTGAATTGGACGATTGGGATTGACACGTATACACTGATGTGTATAAAATTGATGCCTAATAAGAACCTGCAGTATAAAAAAACAAACAAAAAAACACAAACAAACAGAAAATAAAGAGTGTGCTACCTGTTCTTGGCTCTTTGCATTTCCATTTAGATTTCAGAATTATATTATTAATGACCTTCACAAAATTTGCTGGGGTTTTTATTGAGATTTCATAAATCATTTTAGGAAGAACTTACATTTTTAACAGTATTTTATTTTTCAATATGAGATTGTTTTGAAATAAAGGAGAAAATGTCAATAATATCTAAAATACCACAATTCTAAATCACTAAAAGAGACCCTGACTTTACACATAGATCCCTGGGTACCATGGTATTGGTATTTGAAGCTGGGAAGTCTGGCTTAAGAGTGGCTTTCCTGAGCCATTTACACAGCATTGCCTTTAACATTTTTCTTAAACAAATTAAGATTTATTTTTTTCTCAATGAAAAAGGAATCTGGAAGTAGGCAGCTGCTGGCAGTGGTTCAGAATTTCCAGGTCACAGTTTGTATCTCTGTCATTATCTTAGTCTTTCTCTCATGTTCACAAGATGGTTGCCAGGCTTCATGCCATCTGCATGGCAGGCAGGACAAAGTGAGGGAAAGGGTGGTACCAGCAATGTCTGTTTTGTTAATAGGGATGGTTTCCCCCCCCCCCCCACACACACACACTACCTGCAACAGGCAAACATGTCCCTCTACCAGAAAAGTTGCTCTTCTGTAGTACTGGTGAAGGAGGGAGACTGTAGAAGGGAGGTGATGTACTCGAGCATCTCCACAGAGTCAGTGTCAACTTCCAAGACTTGTGCCAGGTCTCTGGCAGGCACCGCAACAAAACCTCACATTAGAATGGACTGTAACTTGGTGATCGCTGAAAACTACCATTTCCTTTTAGTTCTTCTCAAAAATTCCGAGTCTCTTACTATAAGTGAAAAGTTTGAAGTTTCTTGCTTCTTTATTTAAATTAAACTTAATTTGATTCATCAGAAATTTGCATTGGGAAATTTGCTCTGACACTCCAAAAGCAGAGAACTTCTTGTGTTTATCTCTGTAACTCCCCACAGAAATCAGCGCAGCAGAGTCCTAGACAGAAGATCAGTAAACATTTATTGATTTCAATTGAATTTATGTAAAAGTAGGGCAAAGAAATGATGTCTTTGATACAGACATTGGATAAAGATGGACAATGAAAGCATAAAATCATTTATATTAAGTGACAAACAAAATGTAGATCGATTACCTGAGCTTTGAAAACTATCTCAGGATTAAAGTTTTCACAAAGTATAAAGTTTCTTTATGCTGGTCATCAGCATAGTACCTCCCATCTTTTCTCCCCACCTCTCCTTTTAATCAAGAATTTGGTCTCATGAGTATCTGTGACCCAGTCAGAAGCAACTACTTCAAAGAATGAATCTTCTTCCCTCCACAGAAGAGAGTATAAAAATGCAGGACTGGAGTGCGGCAGTTCACATGGGGTTTTCAACATGCTTTTCACATCAACTTATGGAGCACAAGGATAATTTAGATTGCGTGTTCCACAAGGACAGAGAGGAGGAGTCTTTGCCTGGTGGTAACATGAAGTCAGGGTGATATCTCAAAATCCTCTGAGTTTTTTCATGAAGTGGATAATTGATGGTGGTGATTTTAAACTCAGCATGACTTTGTGATGAGGAGAGAGAGTTGATCAATTTTACAAAGGAAAGGAAGGAAGGAAGAAAGGAAAAGAAAAGGGGAAAAAAACCATGGCTTAGAATTGAGGACTCTTGACCTCCTTTTCTACTTTCATCACTAACTGTACAAACTTTAGGTAGACTCTTCCATCTCACAATGCCTGAGTTGAAGTAGGAACAAGAGTGCTTCTTTCTGAATTTATTCTAAGGGGGCAGTGTTCTGAACTACTTGAAGGATACAGATTGATTGTCTGACTGATTGACTGCATATCCCTATTGCCTTTGTTTTGTGTCCCTCTAGTTTAGCCAGATCCTCAGATCTGTTCTTCATCTGCAGGCTGTATTGCTTTATCAAAGATGGCCTATTTCTAAGATCTGGGCTATGAGCCAAGGTTTGGTAAAATGTAACTCAAGAGGAAAGAGTCTCATTCCTCCTCGCTGTTTTGTTTGGGTCTGGCTGTAAGTGGCAGATAAGGCAAAGAGGACACATTTATCTGCTATGTTGCTAGCCTTTGAAATAGAGCTAACAAGGGACCCTAGTCTGCTCATGAGCCAATGGGACAGTCCCATTACCCAGTCACCCACTGGTTTCTCCCTAAACCTGCTCCCTGATTTTTTATTTTCCCCTGGCCCCCCATCAGATTTCAACTTCTCATCCTTCAAGCCAGTATTTATCCAGTTTTTACATTTCCTCTCCTCTTCCCATCTATCTTTCCAGTTTAGTGTCCCTCCCTTTCCCTGTTTCTGGTCTTCTTTCCCTTCCCCTCCTTCCTCATGGCCCTTCCCCTTGATTCTCTATTCTTCTCATTTGCTCTTTGATCTTTCTCTGTTTTTGTGCGTTAGAGCTGCTAGTATCATTCGTGGACCTTAAAGGAAATGTGGAATCTCAGAATCATCAGAGACCTCTGGAGACAGTTAAATCAGCCTCTACCTGGTGCTTGGGGACAAGAACCAAAAGATCATGAAGCCCAGACCAACGTCATGAAGACAGGCCACTGGAAGGATTATGATAATAAACCAAAGTTGTGATTGTGGCCATGCATTTGTTTAATTAATTCCCCTTGTTAAATACTGATTGAGTCCTGCTTCTTCCAGACTCTGTACCAGGTGCTGGAATACAAATATGAAGATGTTACTTCTTCTGGAAGGACATTAAGTTTATTCTTATGGCCTTTCTCCCAGAGTTGCCCAATTAGTCTTCATGCTTTTTTTTTTTTTAAATTTCTTTATTGCAGTATCATTGCTTTACAATGTTGTGTTAGTTTCTGTTGTATA